>NC_056733.1:1333961752-1334119252 GCF_019279795.1 Protopterus annectens
AGAATACTTTTACATATGAAAAAACATACACGCACACACACACACACACACACACACACACATATATATATATATATATATATATATATATATATATATATATATATAGGCAGATAGATATCTCTCTATATATATATATATATATATATATATATATATATATATATATATATACACAGGCCTATTGTTGCTGCTAAAGACTGCATTACAGAGCATATATCTATTTTTTTGGATTTTTTTCTTAACCCATTAGTTCAAAATTTAAAGAGTTATATCAAAGATTATTGGCATTTTTTACAATGTCTGAGTAAGACAGTGCTGGAAACTGAAATAGTGACTATGTTTACCTTAGATGTAAAAATGCCTATATAACAAGGCATGGCATTCCTGCAGTTATTCTTAGCTAAGTTCAGTGAATACAGTTCCAGCACCATCAGTATGATTTGTCAACTGATGGAGATAATGTTGGAAAATATTTTTTTTTATGTTTAATACGTGTTTTTTTTTTCATCAAAGACGGTGTAGCTATGGGTGCTGCTGTCAATCCTTAGTGCATCCTTTGTCAATCTGATTATGGGATGGTGAGAGACCGAGTGTTTATAAAGTTTTCCTTTTTATACAGCATGTAAAAACATACAAAAGATTTGTGGATGACCTATTTTTATAAATGATACTGTGGAAGAAGATGTGCTGGAATTTATAACATGTTAATTTAATAGTGACTTTCTAGCTTTTACCTTGGGTAATGTAGGCACTAAAGTACATGTTTTGGATGTATCTATTTGCTGGAATAATACAAATACAACCTTTAGAGGTAAGAGTTTTAGGAAAAAGTGTTTTATTAATAATAATTTGCACAAGACTAGTTTACATCCACTGTTTATGAAAATTAATATACTAGAGGGCAAATGATCAGAATGTCTTGACTTACAACTAGTCAGGTAGATTTTTTGGAAGGCCTTGAAGACATTGTTAGGTTATTTGCAGATAGAGGCTATGACCAAAGTGAACTGCAAAGAACAGCAGAAGAGATTACATCTAAAAGAGAAAGTGTCTTTCCTTTTATAATACATGCCGGGCTGACTAGCAAGAATGTTTCAGATAAGAATGACAGTATAAATTATACAGACAGTTTCTGTTTACGCAATACAGTTGATGACAATAATATCAGGAAAATATTACAGAATAACTGGAATATTCTTAAAGGGAATTTTGAACTAAGAAAATAGGTGAACAACCAAACTTTTATGTCAAAAAAAGCTAGGTCTGTCAAGCAGTTTCTACAGACAGATTATACATGTGTTAAGTTTCATTCATACTGAATGTTTAAATGTGGGTTTGCACTAGTTACAGTTACATTTGGAAAGGTCCTTCCATTATGTTGCCCCATGTGAAAAGAAATATTAAAGTAGAAGGATGCTTTGATTGTAACAGCACTGGAATAGTGTATATTACTATATGCTCCTGTTGTTATTCCTTTTATATAGGAATGACAACAAGGAAGTTAAGTGCTAGAATAGAGGAACACGTATATACTATAAAGAAAAGTGACACAAATAATGCACTATTAAAGCATTCCACTGTATATAAGTCTTAAAAAGTTTTATTTTTCTGTCCTAGAGTTATTTCCAAAAGATTTGAGGAAGATAAATATAAGAATAACATTTTTAAAAGAGAAACTTTCTGGGAAGTTAAGATATCCTGGTATTATTGAAAGAGCCTATATAAAGTGTTTTTTAGAATAGCATATTTGTTAATGGCTGGTTTACATAAAAAATTGCCATTAATTAAAAATGTTCTATAGACTGAATTGGAACTCTTAGTTGATTGGTTAAGTATTTAAGTGCTAATTTTTTGCCAGTGTATTTAAATGTGATTTTTACTGCATCTTTTATTATGATGAAGTCTTTTGACAAAAGCACCAAATCTCTGTGAATAAATATGAATTATTTTACTTATGGTGTTTCTGCTGCCTTCCAGTGAATTTTTTTTGTTATAACTTGGGATATTATCTGGTCTCACTGATACCATGTTTTTGCCCTTGGTGAGCGCAGAGATGACCTGTTCTCTAGAGATACTAGGCAGAGGGCTGGTATCAGGTATGCTTTGGGATATGGTAAGTGGGGATATGTGGGTGAAGTTTGTACTGAATCTGTCAGCTAGCAGGTTAGTGATATCTTCCTGTGTAATATGAGTGATCCCTTTTAGACTTTGGGCTTAGTTAATGAATGCCTTATGATTATCCTTGACTAGAGATGCAATTTTAGTTTTGTAATTTGCTTTAGAAGACTTTACAAGATTTCTGATTTCTGATTTTCCTGTTTAGGCTTAGGAGGGAACTCATCCTCTGCATTGTGATATCCCTCTTGCTTTTGGAAAATAGTTTCTTCCTCTTGTTATATAATCTGTTTATACTTGAAGTCCACCACAGTGGCTTGTTTTTATGGAAAGATGTAGTGATCCGGTCAGTTACAGCAAAGTTTATGCAGTTACTTAAGTGTTTGTACAGGGTGTGATGACTGCCCACAGGACCAGTAATCAAGAAGCCTCAATTCTTACTACTGGCAACAGCGGGGGATATTCAATGAGAGGATGATAAGTGCGCACACAGTATTTCCTGATGTAGCTTTCTACATCAAGTGCAATTTCCCTTAAGAGCACACATAGACCACAGTCAGTCTCGGGCTGGTTTCTTCCTCTTTTTCCAGATCCCCAGTAAGACTCCCCACTGGCACAGCTATAGAGTTTTGTCCTTAGCCAGGATTCCAAGCCACGTCCTCCAACACTCTCTTTCTCTGTCCAACCAGTGCTTTGTGTCCCTGTCCAAGTAGCTGGCACACATACACAACACACTCTCTGAGATTTTGATTTGCACACACACACACACACACACACACACACACACACACACACATACACACACACACCTGGGAAAGGCTGGCACAGGTTTACTAGCTATGCCCCCTTTTTCCCAGACTATAAGATAGTTTTCACTGCCATCAGTCAACTCCTTATCAGCTACTTTAAGGCCCTTAACAAACGGAGTCCAACCTTACCATGTAATATTAATATTAACACAGATGGTAGTTTGAACAAGAGCAAGGCTATTATGAGTGGCCCACACAGTGTCACCAAATAAATATGCAAGTACTCTCAAAATGTAAATATCTCTACACAGATTAGCCACAATGAAAGGTTTAAATATATTTAATAATAAATAATAAAAGAATAAGACAATACTAAATATTCACCATGATATCAGAGTTCAAAACTACAGGAAATATTAAAAAAAACATTGCTGCATTGAGAACTACCATTTTTTATGGCCATAAAGTAATTTCGTTTCAGTTATTTTTCTGAAGTTTGCTGGACTGAAATTAACCTCCCGTATTCCAGTTTCTACTGTTAAAATATATACATTTAAACAGTTACAATAGTGCATGTACATTTCTGTTCTTTTCCAGTAGGCTACACAGTGGTTACATTTCAAACAGCACTTTGCAAATACCTTTTCAACACACATGTCTGTACAAGCAGTTTGATATACACATGAAATGCAGTTCTAATACATTTGTAACACAATATATATTAGTCATCATATTATCATCATAATCATTTCAAGATTCACCAATGGCATATAGTTATTTTCAAAATTCCAGATAGCTGTGTTGGCAGTATATTCCTTCATCACACAGGGCATTTGCATACACATCTACATAGTGCTCCTGTGAGGGTGTCAGTTCCAGTATTTTCTTCAAATGAGACACATTTGTGTTCTAACCTATCCAGGGAGGACATCACATGTGGGGAAGTACAGTGATCACCCATTTTGGTGAGTGCTATGTCAAGAACATTAGAGCCCCTAGTGGGGGTGTAGACTATCTGTTCCAGAACATTTGTGTTAATAAAGTCCAGAAACATCTAGGCAAGCATGTTTTTGCTTGTATATGTCCCCCAATATATGGAAGGATAGTTGAAATCTCCCATGACTAAGGTGTTGGGCTGTATGGTGAGGGATTCCAGTTAATCAAAGTAGGCAGTATGCTTATTCTGGTTCATGGTGGGGCTGTTTAGCTAGCAATGATGTGGTATGGTACTTTCCCAATAGTTAATTGGACATGGAGTAGTTTGAGAGAGTCATGCTATTTCACCAGTCTCTAAGTGTATTTGGTTTTAATGAAGATGGATACACCTCCACATTTGGTTCCTTTACTCTCATTTTGAGGTCTGAGCGTTTGGAAGGCATTGTAACCTTGCATGGCCGGGATGCTCTCAGCGGCTTTGAACCATGTCTCAGTAACTTGACAGACATCAGCATGCTCCAAGGTCTGGAGTGCCTCCAGGGAATGACGTTTCATGTTTAAATAATATTATCCATATGTTAACTGGCCAGGACTACTGGACACATAGTCCTTTCTCAGGAGTAACCATGAAGCAATGTCTAATTAAGTGACTTGCTCAAGATCATGCAGTAGACAAATGAGGGCTGAGGGAAGCAAACCCTGTACCACAGGAATTACAGCTCACAGCCTTAACCTCTGCACCAACTATCTATGAAAGCTATAGGTTCATAGGTAAGTACTAGGCTAGCTGTTCTTCTGGGCCATTCTAAACCTAGCCAGTTTCCCCTCCAAAGATGAGAATAAAACCACATACCTTATTTCCATAAGGTAAACGCCATAACCATTATACCAACTGACTGCAGTCTAAAACTAAATTTAACTCTGACAACATGCCCATACCTAGTAAGGTACTGTAACTTTGAGAACAGCTCACTGCTGTAATTGTTGACCCTTCAAATCCTGATATTATAACTGTACTTGTGTCATCTGGTAGAGGTAACTGAAACTGATACATCTGTATCAATCATAGATTCATAGATTCATAGACTGTTACTAGGCTAACAACCCAAGGGGCCTTTCTAAGCCTAGCCAAGTTTTCCCAAAATAATAATGATGTCCTGCATTGAAATACATTGAGAGCCAGGCATTTATAAGCTACCTCTGTCCATAAGGGACATGAGTGTCAGGACGGGTGTAAATTTCCTACATCCCCCCATTCACTTGTCTAGGTTGTGCTTAAACTGGGTAATAGATGAACTCAATCTGACATATATTGGAAGCTTGTTCCATAGGATGGGCAGTTTCTGGGACACACATATGTCTCTCCAGCATTATTTCATAACCCCTTTCCTGTAAACAGTGAAATATATGGACTGCCATTCCTTTCTTCCCTGAATGTTGTCAGATAAGTCAACTGGTTTGGTACTGGTAAAAAGTAAAAAATGCACCAAGATAACACACAGCAAACGTTTAATCACAGCAAAGTACAAAGTGGTAAGCACTTTCACAACTGAAGTTGCTTCATCAGACACCATAGTAAAAAATGCACAGGTTTAAATAGAGATTCTAAAATGCCAATTAATCAATAAAAATCACACAATGATTAAGTAGCAGTGAAAAACAATTAAGCCTCATGCTCAAACTAAAAAAAGCATTGCTTAAAAACATTGCTTAAAAACATTGTACAAGAAAGAATCAAATACTATACATGAGAAAGCACTTAAAAAACTTATAAAATCATTATAAAACATGGAAAAATACTAGGCAGGAAAAAGTTAAATAGAATACTTGAAACTAATAGTTAAATACATTAGACTAATTTTCAAAGAACTTAGCTAATCTTAATGCTTGAGATGTCTAGCCTTTAAAAAGGGACCAAGGAAGTAGTAGCATTCAAACCAGGATACTTTTCAGCATTAAGTTTCAAAATCCACTTCTGTTCATGTCCCTCTGTGATATTCTCAATGTCACCACCTCTGGGGTTTCTATGAATATGTTGTAGAACAAAGAACTTAAAGGAATGAGAATGGCCATTGGACATAACATGATTGGCTAGAGCATTTGATGGTTTATTATTACTAATATCTCTTAGGTGGTCTAGAATACGATCTTTAAGCATTCTATTTGTTTTTCCTACATAAAAGCAGGACATTGTACACAAAAACAATAATAGACCACATCTGTAGATCTGCAATCAGGCAGGTTCAAGGGGGTGCACTTGCCACCCCCTTGGAATCGGCTGACTAGATAATTTCAAAAAAAGTTTTTTTTTTTTTTTTTTTTTTACGTGCGTTCTTCTTTAAGAAGATAGTGCGTTCTTCTTTGCTAACAGTCCAGTCGCGGGCGTGCTGACATCATCGCTCTCGCTCATATTTAGAAGTTTGTGAGCGGGAACTCACACAGACGGTTTTGCAAGCGGGAACTGAAATGAACGGAAGATAGGACCTGAAACGGAATAGCAAGCGGGAGTAGACGGACGGAACACTTTCGTGTGTGTGTGTGTAAAATGCCCCAGGTGTACATGGTGGTAGGTAGAGAATAAGGCTTGAACCCTGTACCTTGGGCCCAAGTGGCAAGAGCCTGAATTCCCTACCCACCACCATTTGTAAAAATGTTGCAGGATTTTCCCTCATACTTTTTCTGTTCCTCATAAAATCTGTGGTTTCTGCATTTGTGTCCTTGTTGCCTGACAGCTACATGTTCTCTGGTTTTATTCTTGGCTGTCTGGAGTGTTTCTCCCTGGGCTTCTGCTAAAAATTAGCTTTTTTTTTCAAAGTCAGACTTTACTGGTTAACAAATGTTAAAAAAAATGGACACATTTCAATATCAGACTTCATATTCTACAGAAAGTGCATGGTAACAAAAGCTTTTATTCTAGCAATTTTCTAAGTGTACAAGATGGATATTTGAAATGTATCCGTGTGTTTGGGACTGTATTCCCCCCATTATTAGCTTCATCCAGGTTTTGTGCTAGGGTTGAGAGTTATGGTAAGAACTGAATTCACTGAATATGTTTGGGGGCTGTATTCACCCAGTATTGGCTTTGTTCAGGTAGTGTTTGGGACTGTATTCCCCCCATTATTGGCTTCATCCAGGTTTTGTGCTAGGGTTGAGAGTTATGGTAAGAACTAAATTCACTGAATATGTTTGGGGGCTGTATTCACCCAGTATTGGCTTTGTTAAGGTATTTATTGGCTTCATCCAGGTATTTTGCTAATGTTGAGAGCTATGGTAAGAACTGATTTCACTGAATATGTTTGGGGGCTATATTCTCCCATTACTGGCTTTGGCCGGGTGTTATTTGCTAAGAGGTTGAGAGCTATGGTGAGAACTGAATTCACTGAATGTTTGGTGGTTGTAGTCACCCATTATTGGCTTTTTCAGGTATTTTGTGCTAAGAGGTTGACAGCTGTGCTATGGTGAGAACTGAATTCACTAAATGGTAAAGTTTCAGTCTTCCTCTTTCACAAAACAGCTGATTTGGCGTAGTGGTATGTTGCTCTGACTGTTTTGCACGGGGTCCCCTGGGTTCAAGACGTGGCAGTGAAATGTATGGTGGTAACACAGCATTTTATTCTAGCAACTTTCAAACATTATATAAGCAATGTTTAAAATGTGTCCCTGGTTTTTGGCCTTTTGTCCCCCAATAAATTTTGGCTTTTCCAGATTTCTTGTGCTGCAAAGTTCAGAGATACAGCTGAGTGTCGAGTAGATTTTACAAGGAGCTGAGAGCTGCAGGGGAGCAAAAGTTTAGTGCTGCTTATGTTTAGTCTGCTTGCATTGTTAATAGCACAACATATAGTGTACTTGCTTTAGATGCTGAAGGCTGTGGGTTCTACTCCCGCAGTAGGTAAATGCATTGCTGATGCTGTATTGTGTTGTAAAGGGGGTGGATGCTGTAGTCCTTTTGGCAAAGATACCTAGTAACTATGAACCTGTTAACAGTTTGCTATCCATTCTCTATTGCGGTATTACTAGCTTTTCATTTTTTTATTGCATGCAACAAAGGCAATTTATTCTTCAAGGGTAACAGGCACTTTATTTGTAGATTAAACAAGTGTTTGCTAGCAGCAACCTCTTTATTAGTTTGGATTTTACTACTTCAGAGATTGTGTATAGTTTTTACTGATACTGGTGGACTTGAGTAGACTTTTTATGATGGAAATGTTCTGAATTGGGCAGTTTTGTCATTGGTGGATGCTTTTTGTTTCATTGTTTACTGGAAAAATGTTCAAAACAATAAATTTAAAATGCCCTCTAACAACTGTACTGTATTGCACAAGGAATATAATGTAATACAGTCAGGAAGGTGTATCAAAGAGCATGTGTATGTTATGTTCGAGGGGCCTATGATTTTGAAGACAGCCCAGAGTTAATAATTGCCATTGGCAAAATGTATTTTCTCTGAAAGTGGGTTTCAGTGCTGTTTCAATGCATGTGAGTTTCAAGGGCAGAGAAGTTTTAATGTTAGTCTATTTTCATTGTGAGACTGCATTGCTTTAACAGATATGTATTAGGGTTTGTGCTGTAAAATGCAAAATAAAACTTTCAAATGAAATCCTAAATCATCATGAAGTAAAGCAGTATGCACATTAGTGTTTATGGTAAATGGGGCAAAATAACCAAGGAATGGGACATTGGAATGGCTGCAGGGGGGAGGCTCCATTTGACCATGATTGTGTGGGGGTAGCAAACTCAGACAGCCCGGTTGAACTATACCTCTCAGTTGTCCATATCTTTGCAGAATGAATAGATATTTGCTGCTTATTTTGGTTTGTTCCTCATAAAATTTGTGGTTTCTAGCAAATCATTTAGGAATGAAGCCATTAAATGACAGACATTGAGTTTCAGATGTCATAACCTTCAGAAAAATGCATGCTAATGCAAGACTGTCTTTAAGTTTATACAAGAGCAATTTTAGTAGTGTTTGTATGTTCCCCAATATATTTGGCCTTGTTCAGATTTCCTGCATTAAGAGGTTGAGAGGTACGTGCAAATCACTTTGTAGATTAGGAATATCCAAACATCTCAATTGTCCCCAATTCTGGCGCAAAATGTTGCTCTCCGCTAATAATCCCTCCTCCAAAATGGCAATTTTGGAAGAAAATGTGGAGGGTTTACAATTATATATAACTGTAATGATCAGTTATAGATTACCTTTATTTCAGAAATGCATGTGGATGCTCTTATTTTGTTAGCTGCTTCAAGTTAACTGTTAATATTAAAAAGGTGTCCCTTTTTTGACAGGTATTTTTGCATCACATTTTGGTCCGTTTTTCATAAAATTGTGGTTTTCTGGCAAATTAGTGGCAAGTCATTAAAGATTGAAGTTAGAAAATAATGGCAGACATTTCAGTTTCAGATTTTATACCCTTCAGAAAATTTGTACTAATGCAAGATCTACCTGTTCTATTTAAGTTACTAAGAGCAATATTTAACAATTGGCCTTATTTTTGGGCCTGTGTCCAACTTCTAGTTCTATGTATGGCTTTGTCCAGATTTCTTGCTCTGAAGTTGAGAGGTATGAGTGTCAGAGCCATCACTGTCAGCCAGAGACATTTCAAATTATGACATACTTATTGCACCCCACCCCCCATTATAGTGGCTCTGGATGTGTCCAAGGAAGGCAAGGAGCAGTTATGCAGTGTAAGTGTGCAGAGTATTCCCCCATCCAAGGTAGATCACAAATACGACCGTGGCTTTTCATCTGTCCTTGATTTTGCAAAATGTTCTGGTTTTCTATCAGATTTTTATACTGTTGATTTATGCTTCTTATTATTCAGGAACTGCATGCTATCAGTGTCCTGTTGCTCTGTTTAAGTAGCCATGGTTTAATGAACATCAGGTAAGCTTGTCGGAGATTGTAAGATGCAAGTAAGCTTTAGTAAGCTTGTTGGACATTGTAAGATGCAAGTAAGCTTTAGTAAGCATATTGTTAAAGAATTACCAGCATTGAAAGCCTTTTCGTTGTTGCCATGCAGAGAATATTTACATGACTAGATAATGTATAAGCCTTGGGTATTGAAATGCATATGACAGTATTTGTAATAAAAGGACAGGATTACAGTATTTTCAGAAGCTCATTACATTTTATGTGTCTTATAGCAGTGTCTGTGTGTTAGTACACTTGTAGTTGGGTGGCTTTAATGGTATATGGTAAATAAGCATTGCTACCTTACTTAAAAGCCAAGCCCTGCAACAACTAGCTCCACACTGAAGTCAAAACACAATAGCTCTGGTGGGTAAATGTAATGTCTGAAATAACTACAGCTTATGTGCAAACACAATAGGTAGTGATGAAACAATGCTCTGCTAAAAATGCTTTAATGCTCCACATTGCTGAGCTGCAGATCAGTTATTATCACTAGCTACCAGGATTTCACCCACTTCAGATCAAGCATGGTGCCGTTCAGTGCAACCTTCCCAGAACTAATTCAAGTCTGACCAGAATTACTTGGTGTGTGTATAAGAGGGAGGTAGCATACCCCTCAGCTGTCCAGATTTTTGCCCCATATTCCTCCTAAAAAGGATTGAAGTTGCTAAATAATGAGACATTTCAGTTTTAGATGTCATGTCATTTAGAAAAATGCATACTAACACAAATCCTGTTACTCTTGCAATTTTCTAAGTTTATGAGAGCCATATTTATAATCTGTCCCTATTTATTTTAGGCTTTGCCAAGATTTCTTGCACTAAGGTTGAGGCCTTGAGAGGTGTGGTATGTTTGTGAGAGAGAGAAAGTGAAATGCCCAAGTTAGAGTTAGCATGTGGAATTTTCAAGTGCATTTTCAAGGAACTGTGAGTTTTAAGGGAAGCTAAGTTCACTGCTGCTCATGCCAAGTCTATTTACAATGTGCAACTGTTTAGCAAATGGTATCTCTATTGTGGTATAAAGTTTTAAAGCTATGTTAGTAGCACCACAAGTAGAATACTTGCATCTTAATGTAAAGGCTTGAGGTTCTATTCCTACAGCATATACATTTGTATGCTGCAGTCCTCAGGATGTCCTCCTTTGGATGAGATGCCTAATAACTATGAACCTGTTTTTCAGCTTGTCATCCATTTTCTATTGCAATATACCAGCTTACCATTTTTTTAATTTAACATAGGCAATTTATTTTCTTACGGCAGCAGGCACTGAATTTGTAGATGAAACACTGAAATATACAGTTTTCTAGCAACAACATCTTCATTAGTTTCAGATATCTTTAATGTGGAATTATTCAGATTACTTTTACTGCAGAGACACTCAAATAAGTGTTGCTGTATAATACAAGGGATATAATTCAATTATATATTATAATTAATACAATCAGGTAAATCAAATAACTTTTGCATGTCCCTAATGGTGTGCAAGGAGCCTATTGCTTGAAAACAGTTCAAAGGTAAATAACCTGCCACTGGCCAGATGCATTTTCTTTGAATGTGGGTTTCAATGCTGTTTCATTGAATGTGAGTTTCAAAAGTAGAGAAGCTTTAATGCCACGTCTGTTTTCATTGTAAGACTATTGCTTTGTTTTGGTTTAGTAAATGTCTCAGTGTTTGGGCTATAATGTTTGAAATAAAAGTTGTAAATTAAATCCAACTGCCTGTAATCATTGTAGAACTAAAGCATAAAACAGTATGCACACAGATTTGAACAGTGTCTACAGTAAATGGGGAGAAATAGCCAAGTAATGGGACACTGGAATGGCTATGTGGGCGGGGCTTTGGGTGGGTGGACTTGGGCGGGGCTGTGTTGGCAGGGGGCGGGGTGAGCTATGTGGGTGGGGCTCTGGGTTTGCACCCCCCCCCCTGCAAAAAATCCTGTGGGCTCCCTTGGCTGTGGATTATGAGGAAGTTTCTTTGTAACCTCACTCACTAAAACTTGCTACTGCATTTTAACCCTTTTCTGTTTAACTCGTGACACCTCCAGGTGCAGCTGCAGTTAACTCCTTCTGACGCCTCTAAGTGTCAAATATTGCTTGTTTATATTTGTATCAATAATTACAAAACCATGCTATGTACAAGGTTTCAAAAAGATTTTAACTTAAAAGTTTACACAATGGCAAACAACTGCATTAATATTTGACCACAGTCTAGTGCAGGTAAATAGATATTAACTGTTGTTTTATGATATTAATTTATATAGATATAATTTTCAAATTTTTCTAAATATCTCAACAAATAAGTAACACAGACAGAACTCCTTAGCCTCATATGAAAGCACTCAGCTAGATGAATAAAATGCTGCTGACAGTATGTATGTAACCTAAGTGATTGCTGAGATATTGTAAGTTGTTTACAAAATATTACACATGTAATAGTTACTGTATTTACTGTGACTTACAAAATTTGGTTTAAGACCTAGAACCTAAATAATATGCTCACTATAAAAATCGTTTGTGCTGAAGGGTTTGCAATTTATACTTCTTTTATAACCCCTATGGTTCCAGATAAATGAACATTTGTTTGAAATGTGAGGGCATAATTTTATTCTGTCAAAAAGCTTAGGCTCCGCCCATTGGAAGTTACAGTGCAAACTTCCTGAACTCCATTGGAGTGAATGAGTTAAATGGGGGGTTGTCATAAAAGAAATTAGCTAGGCTTAAAATGGCCTGCAAGGGCAGCTAGCTTAGTACTTAAATATGATCCTATAAACTATAACACTCCTGAACATATAAGATTAAATTTTTCATTTCTGGAACACTTTTTAGTAGTAGACTGCTTAGACTTCTGTTTAACTTTAAACCACACATTTACTAGTGCTTTTATTGTACAAGTCTTTAAATGTTTTTATGTTTACAGTCTAACTTAGCAATAAAATCCATTGTAATGAAAAGTGAATGCTTACATAAGGTATTGAATCCACACTGAGTCCTTAGTCAGTCATTTTACAACTTCTACAACTTCTTTGAACTTATTTTTATAAAGATTTATTTGTCTTTCTGATGCTACACTAGGTTTCCCTTATTTATTTTATTTGTTAAGTAGGTAAATTAATTGGTCCATAGAATGTTTTCAGGTGCAAACTGTGCCAAGAGGCAGTAACAATTTTTCAAAAAATACCTCCCTGTGTTAATTTTCAAGCCATCCTTTACATTTAGGTTACATTGTAAGTAACATTTACATTATTGGTATATTGTATCTTATGCACTCATCATTTACCTTCAGGTCACATTCTACTAACAATGTGCAATCCTAAAGAAAATGGAGTCACTTTTCATGAAGCAAATACTAGCTCTTTACTACAAATATTACTCAGTAAATGAGGCTAGCAGCAGAGTGACTGCATAGCAATTCATTAAAACACACAAAAGTAAGAATATGGGCTAACCACCTAGGAAAACTATAATCAATGTTATAAATAGCAAATTATTACACAATAAATGAATGAAACAGCTGTGATATTGAACACTGGAGAAGATTATATTTCCAATACAAGGAATTCCATTGCCTCTGGTTATATCATTTCCTGACTGGTCACATGACAATTTGATGTACGTACAGATGGCATGACAGATTACTTTGGAAATGCAGAACAAGTTAATGCAATTATGTAAATACAAAAATATGCTTTTACATGAATGTTATTTCCACAGTTCAGTGCATCATGTACAATGATATTGGCAACAATACATTTCAGTAACTACTAAAGTTGTGCTTTTACATGATTACGATTTACACAAATCACTGCATTATATATAAAGATAGTTACACTATTTACAGAGTTACTCAGGTTGCATAGCTGTTATTATGGTTGCACATTGTTGAGTATAAAGTGTTTTTAGTAGGATAAATTATGCAAACATTCTCTAACTGTATTCTGTTTACCTATAATGACTGCACTTTTATTTGCCAGTGAAGTGTACTTTTAGGTGCTTCAAAACAGAGTTGCACCTGATCTGCTGAACAACACACTAACACCAGCATATTCATTCTAATCCTTTATTGTAAATATAACAATAAATGTATAAATCTATAAACAATAATTTATGCAATGACAGAATAAACAAACTGAACCTTTTATGACTGCCAACTACATGTGGTGTACCAACTGATTGTTGTTGGCCTCATCCAACTCAACCACTGCTTAGGTGCTTAGCCCTGTGACAGCATATGCCTCCACTTACACTGCCTTAAATTTTATACCAAACCTAGTGGCCAAGGAAAGTAGGGGTGATAACCAAAAGGAAGGCTCTCTGCCCTCCATCAGCCAAACTTAGCTAAAGAAGGTGGTCAGTAGGGGAACTCACCACTGTTCTGCAATGCCTGAATCCCTCATGCTTGGCTGACAGCTTAAAGCTACAGCCACCATCCTGCTCATTTTACATGAGAACAGGAGTACAAATGTCTCTGCATTTGCAAAGGATATTTGTACCTGATCTGCTGAATAACACACCAAAACCAGATTAGTCATTCTGACCATTTATTGTAAATATAACAATAAATGTGTAAACCTATAACTAATAATTCATGCAATGGCAGAAAAAAACAACTGCACCTATTATGACTACCAGTTTTCAGGTGGCATACTAACCACCCCCTGCAGCCTGTCCCTATGAGAGTTTAAAGTTTGCCTCCACTTGCACCTCCACTGAATTCTATACCAAACTAAGTGGCCCAGAAAAGCAGGGAGGAAACCAAAAGGGGGAATCTCAGCCAAGTGGTGGACAACCAGGCGAAGTGCCTCTTTCCCCACCTTTCCTGGTTGTCTCAAATTAACCAACAGGAACTCAATCATTGTTGCTTAAAGGTAGTACATGTCATTGTACAAAGAAAATATGAAGCAAAAAATAATGCATTTTCTCATAACAATGACAATGAAATGTTAATAATTCATGAATTGCCAGATATAAATTTAAATTAAATAGGTTATACCCAAAACTGACAAATGAATACCATCTGGCTGAAACCACACTGACTCTTTGTCCTGAAAGTCCAAATGTTCTAATTGTGTACCACCCACCCCTACTTTCATTACCTTTATACATTCCACTAGTTAACCAGTCCCCCATCCCAGCTTCAAACTTCACCCACCACAATCTCCCATTTGCTCTTTGTTCTAATCTACAACATCCACTATGTTACCACATCTCTGTACACTGATCCCCAGCTTTCTTTCTCTCTCTCCTCTATCCTCACATCAATACTTCCCTTGCAAACCTTCTGTTTATTTTCTCCACTATCTCCGTTTCTACATTCCTACATCTCAATACTCTATTTCTCACCTACTCCCCATGTCTAGACTCTTTCCCTCACTTTCAACAAACCCTCACAAACATGCTCCAACTCTTCTTAATCTTATCCTGCTTAAGTATTCTAACTCTTTCTACTTACTATGGCCACCTGACCACAACTGTGTCTTCCCTTACCCACTCCTAGCCCCACACTAAGCTGCACACCACTACCAACTACTCCATTGCTCCCTCACTATTCTCTAACTGCACAACACATTACTACAAAATTAAAATCCTTCTACCCAGTACTCATCGAATCAAACCTATATAGTTTGCTAGTTTCTTAGCAACTTTCTCTAAGTTAAATTTACATCGCGTTTTGTAACTGCTGTCCGGCATTTTATGTTGGAAAAACGGACCGCAAACTGCGGGACCGTGTTTACCAACATAACTATGCCATAAAAAATAAGAAAACTGATAATGCCCTTTCAAAACACGTACTTGACAACATAGGACACAGTTTCTCCTTCATGGGAATTGACGGAGTAAAAGTGGGGGTTAGGGGGGGCCCTCAATCATTACTCCTTGAATTAAAAGAATTAGAATGGCAACTATTACTAAACGCCTTTTCCCCACCTGGTTTAAATGACTTGTGCAATATATCCATCATTTTAAAATACAAAAGTTATCTTAGGAATTGATACCACCTTTTGATAAAAGTAATCTCATAACACACAAGGAATTTTACCTCATTCCACTTTATTGCCATTTTTGTGGAAAATCCTCCCGTATTTTTTTATATATATTAAAACCCTTCTTGTTTTGGGGGATATGTCATACAGTTACATACTTGTGTTAGGGGTACTTATTTTTATGTTAAGTTATGAAATTAACCCATTCCCTTTGTTGGGCATGGGTTTTTAATTAAGTCCTTGAACTGTTTATAAAGAAATTAGTTGTTTATTGTTATAGCATCTGATTACTTGGGTCATTTTGTGCTTTTTGTAAGTACATATTTAAGAAGAGTTAATACTAACTGTGTTTTTTTACCACCAATTACACAAAGACCCTTTTAGAAGTGCAAATATATGGTTAAATGTTTTGGTAATAAACTTGTTATGTATATTTTTTCATTTTTAAAAAATTGGAGTTTTTAAATTATGTTTAATGAGGTATTTGCGCAGGATATGACATCACATAGATGTGTTTAAAAGTGATCTGGCGCCTTTTTTACATTGTCTGAGGAAGCTCCTGGTTTTGGCTAGGAGCGAAAACGCTTTTATTAAAAGATACGTTAACCTGATTCTGCTTGGAGTTTTGGTCTGCTTACTTCGCTTGTTCCATTGGTTTCTTCCTTGTTGGTTTCACTAGTCTGTTCTGTCGTAGTATGGCTAGCCCGAAGTCTCCTGTGTTGTTTGAGTCCAGGATCAGTCCGCAATCTGGCGTCCCTCCTTTGAGTGACTCAAACAATTTTGCAACTTTGCTATCTAACCTAACACAACGGTTAGACTCTTTGAATTCACGGCTGGATTGCTTGGAAACCAGCCGAGCGCCTATGTTACCGAGCTTCAATGGAGGGCACCTCAACGGTAACTATTTGAGACCGGAATGTGCACCGGTCTCCTCACTTCAACCTGGTCAAATTCCTCGCATCTTTAACACCAATGAGGGTGTTAACATTGTCGGTGTATCTACAGAATCGAGGCCATCAAACCTACAAAGAAAAGAACAGGAGAACAGTAACAACGGACCGGAAAGTTACTCTAACGTATCCATTCAACCGGGACAGGTACCACGTTCTCTTACTGTTTCTGAGAACTTTAACATCGTTGGCCAGACTGTGGAATCAAGGACACCAGAACAGGTCAATACCCGAACTGACTCTTTTACATCAAGTAATCACGCTCCGAATGGGGGAAGCAGCAATTCTTTGGGCCTGAACAACCGTCCGGAGTTTATTGGCGAGCCCATCTTTGGGCAATGGGTGAGGAACACCGAAGGTTTCTTGTTCGGCTCACCAAACACTATAACTTCGCCGACTACGGGGTCGGATACGGCAGGTAACCTTGAAAGTTCCATTGCTGCTAATTTAAAACTACTTGACACTAAAATGCTTAGTATTAAGAAACTTCAATTAGAAGTTTCTTACTTTAAACAGTGTCTAAAAGAAAATATTGTACCAAAGGGGTTAAGGAGTTCCTTTACCCCCACAAATCTATTTGTTGACTCTGGGTTTGTTACTGATTTATCCAACCTTTTTAACAAACAAGGGTTGGAACTTCTAGACCTCATGGTAAAACATTATGAGAAATATATTGAACTGTTATTAAGTGAAACTAACAATTTAAATGACATGATCAAGGCAGATATTAATTTTTTGCGTTATAAATATGACTACCTACGCATTTTTGAAAGCATTGATGGCCTTCTAGCCAAATTAAAACTTAACAAGGGTAAAAAATTAATGAGAGATCGGCTAGCCTATTCTAATGAGCTAGCTTACCCTAACTTGGTCAGGAACCTACATGGATCCAAAAACTCAAAAGAAAATGTGAATAAAAACCACGACAATGCTAATAAGAATGTCGACTCCTCTTTGGTCACTATTGATGAATCTTATCAGGATGTGGATGATGGTGATGAAGGACCATCCTCCCAACAACCTAGACGAAGTAATAGGATTAAAGCCTCTTACAACAACCAAGGTTTCCGGCCTAATTATAAAGGGAATTCTAAACCTTTTTTAGGACGGAAGAACTTTCAACAACAAAAGAACTCGAAGAAAGTTTAAACGAGGCTTCTCCTATTCTTGATAACATTCCAGTGACCCAGAAGCCCACCATTTTGTCAAATATCAAAGGTGACTTTCTTGTTTATAACTTTTCTGATATTTCAATTGAGCAAGACTTGATTGAACTTTTAGCCCTTGGGTTAACTTTTGTTCCTGACCAAAAGATCAGCTTGCCTAAACTATTGATGGACCTAAAATGCTTTGTACGTGGCTTGAATTTGAAAGTACTGTTTAATGGGAGTATATGTAATGAAAAACCTCCTTTTAAGTTATTAAGTGTGTTCAATCCCCCTCTCCATCCAATCTTACAGTCATTTGAATATGCTTGTGAATTGGATCTTAGACATTTGTTTAAAAATATTGGATGGTTTGATGGGAATAGTAACATTACCTTTGAACAGAGACATTGTTTGAAAAACTTGTGTAACTCACCAATTAGAGTCATCAAGCCGGATAAAGGTGGGGGTCTCGTTATTCTAGACAAAACTGAGTATGTCTCCAAAATGCTCAAAATTTTGGAGTCTCCAGCTTATGAGTATTCATCTGTGAATGAGACCACAGGCCAATATAACAAAATAAAAGGCTATCTAAGAGACTTATTTATTGAAGGGAAGATCGATATTGAGACCTTTGACTATATTAATATATCTTTCCCTAGAGTTCCCATCATGTTTGGTATCCCCAAGATACATAAAAACCTAGAGGATCCCCCCATGCGAGCACTTGTGGATGGGAGATGTTGTATCACCCACCCCAGTGCAAAGGTGGTTGACCACATCTTAGGTAAATATCTTAAGACACTCCCTCAGATATGTAAAGACTCGTGGTCCTTCTTAAAAGCCATCAATAGTATACCATTCAGCCCTTCCTACAGCTTCTTGACTATTGATGTGGTGGATCTTTACACCTCTATACCACACCTTGAAGCTGTGGAATGGGTGGAATTAATGTTGTTGGATATGAAGGCCCCAAAGGATGAAATTTACGTTGTTACTACCTTACTAGACATTATTTTGTCATCTAATTTCTTCATCTTTAACAATGAGTATTACATTCAGAAAAGGGGTATAGCGATGGGATCACCATGTGGAGGCAGTGTGGCGAACCTAGTTGTGGCCTATTGGGAAAAGAATTTCCTCTTTGAACATCTCCCTTTTAAGGAGGCCTCAAAATTTTATACTAGGTTCCTTGATGATGCATTTGTCTTACTTGATGGGAACTCTGATATGGCAACTAATTTGGTGAATTATATGAATGAATCATGTCCTTTTTTGACTTTCACACACCATTTTTCAACGAAAGAAGTCGAATACTTAGATGTGAAACTTATAAAGGACATTCAAAACAATTGTTTTTGTTCTAAGATCTTTAGGAAAAAAACCTACTGTAATGCTTTCCTCCATTTCTCTAGTAACCACCCGTTGAACCAGAAGAAGTCTATCTTCAAAGGCCAACTAGTGAGAGCAACACGTATGTGTAGCACCCTTGTTGATTTTGAAGAGGAATGTAGTACCCTAAAAAACATGTTTCAAAATAGAGGTTACCCTATAGATTTACTGGACAACCTTATAGATGAGGTAACCTTTAAAAGAACTAGTGGGTTTTATAAACCACTTTTACAGGGTACTACACAGAGTAACCACCTCAACTCTTTTGATTTGGTGATAGAACTGGGTGAGGAACTAGAACAACCATCCCTGATTGAACACACGAATATAGACCAGAGTCCCAACTGTTCAGTTGTTGACTTTAAAAATAGGTTTATTCTTACATATAACAAACACATCAATAGTATGTGTAGTATTGTTAAGAAAAACTGGGAGTTTATAACAAATAATACATATCTTTTTGAAATTTTGGGTGCTTTTCCTGGCTTTACATTTAAAAGAGGGAGGAATTTGAAAGAATTTCTACAAAATGAAAATACTTCCTTTGGTATGGCCAGACAGACTGGCACATTCTTGTGTGGCTTCTGTAATTGGTGCAAGCTCTTAAGAACGGGGAATTCGTTCATGATCAGGGGGGAAAAATATTATATTAGACAAAAATTTTTTTGTGATTCTAAGTCCCTTATTTACATCGCGTTTTGTAACTGCTGTCCGGCATTTTATGTTGGAAAAACGGACCGCAAACTGCGGGACCGTGTTTACCAACATAACTATGCCATAAAAAATAAGAAAACTGATAATGCCCTTTCAAAACACGTACTTGACAACATAGGACACAGTTTCTCCTTCATGGGAATTGACGGAGTAAAAGTGGGGGTTAGGGGGGGCCCTCAATCATTACTCCTTGAATTAAAAGAATTAGAATGGCAACTATTACTAAACGCTTTTTCCCCACCTGGTTTAAATGACTTGTGCAATATATCCATCATTTTAAAATACAAAAGTTATCTCAGGAATTGATACCACCCTTTGATAAAAGTAATCTCATAACACACAGGGAATTTTACCTCATTCCACTTTATGGCCATTTTTGTGGAAAATCCTCCCGTATTTTTTTATATATATTAAAACCCTTCTTGTTTTGGGGGATATGTCATTCAGTTACATACTTGTGTTAGGGGTACCTATTTTTATGTTAAGTTATGAAATTAACCCATCCCCTTTGTTGGGCATGGGCTTTTAATTAAGTCCTTGAACTGTTTATAAAGAAATTAGTTGTTTATTGTTATAGCACCTGATTACTTGGGTCATTTTGTGCTTTTTGTAAGTACACATTTAAGAAGAGTTAATACTAACTGTGGTTTTTTTACCATCAATTACACAAAGACCCTTTTAGAGGTGTAAATATATGGTTAAATGTTTTGGTAATAAACTTGTTCTGTATATTTTTTCATTTTTAAAAAATTGGAGCTTTTAAAACATGTTTAATGAGGTATTTGCGCAGGATATGACATCACATAGATGTGTTTAAAAGTGATCTGGCGCTTTTTTAACATTGTCTGAGGAAGCTCCTGGTTTTGGCTAGGAGCGAAAACGCTTTTATTAAAAGATACGTTAACCTGATTCTGCTTGGAGTTTTGGTCTGCTTACTTCGCTTGTTCCATAAGTTAAATTTCCTAGTCAACTTACTATGTTTTGGTGACATTCAACCCAATCCTGGTCCTCACAATACTACTCCCTCACCGACTCCCACTGAAAGCCCCAAAATTTCTCTGATATATCCTCATATACCCACCACCCCTCACCCTACTACTTCATTTGCCTCCATTAACTTCCACCACACTCCCAAAAGCCTCACTATAATCTCTCAACATACAAAGTATATTAAATAAAGTATGTCCTCTTCATGTCATGATCACTCAGTATTCCCCAGACATTCTAGCACTCTGAAGCATGGCTTCAACCTCGTACCTCTAACTCAGAAATTCTTCTCCTAGGCTATAATATTTTCCAACTTGACTGGCACTCTAAAAAAGGTGGAAGTGTGACCATTCTATATTCAGAAGAACTCTCACTATACCCTCCTACTCCCCCCTCCTAACTTTCACCCTGCTGAGGTCCTTATAGTCAATTGTAAACTCAGTAATCACAAAAAAACTTGCTAGTGCTGCAATCTACACCCCCCCCCCGGCAACAACATTCCTGTCTTAGAAGAATTTCTCTCCTGGCTCTCTGATAACATCTCCTATGAGACCATTATCCTAGGTGATGTTAACATTGACTGGTCCACTTTAAACTCCAACTCTCCCAATATTTGCATTAACCTTTATATCTTCACTCAACTTATCTCTACTTCCACTAGATATAATAAATATACCAACAATGGCACAATCATTGATTGGGTGCTTACCCAAACCTTTATCACAATCCATCTACTCTTCCTTATTCTGTCAGTGACCATCTTCCCACCCTTGTACATAGACATTCTCCTCAACTTCATAGACTCCACCATTATAAAGACTGCCACAAACTCTATAATGTCAACCCTACTGCCTTCAATAGTATGAATCCAATGGAAAATGGAGGTAATCTACTGTGAAAAGGTATGTCGAACCAACAAAATCAACAGCAAGCAAAATGAAATCCACAGAACCAACCACAACAGACTTTGATAAAAACTGTAGTTTAATAGAAGGTTAGCGCTTTCATGCTCCGCTGAACACTTCTTCAAACCAATACAAAAAAGTTTAAAACACACTCTAAATAAATATAAAACACAAATCACATGACCAATAATGTCAGCAATTATTTAAATAGATTACAAGTCTTTAAAATAGGCTTTAAAGGTACATACCCATTTAACCCTGGATGTACATCCACCTGTAATCTCATTATCCATCTAGTCTCTCTGTGTTCCACTACATTGTTGATATCTCCCAGCTGTGAGTCTTGTTCTACCTTTTCTAATACTCTAAACCTAAAGTCATGTATTACACCTTCCACTTTTATCAATATTATCAGAAACCATTAAATAATCCACACACTAACCCCAGACTGTTCTGGAACAACATTAACAAAATTCTCCATCGAGGCAAGCCTTCCACACCTAGTCCCTGTCCTAATAGCTCTGACCTTGATACTGCTACTCTTCTAAACTCTTTCTTCATTGATTCTATTAAAAATCTTACCACGAATATGTCTTCAAACCCACCTTCAAATGATACTCTTCCAAATTCGCCTACCTCCACCTTCTGGCTAAAACCCACCTCGACTGCATTTATTAGATCTCTCCTCTCTAAACTTAAGCCATGCTCCCCTTATGCTGACAACTTACCCCCACAATTTCTCAGAATTGCATCTGATTCCATTGCCTACCCCATCTCCATACTTATCACTAGATTTATCATCGAAAACACTGTGCCCAAACTATGGAACAAATTCTATGTCCTCCATAAAGGTGGAAACTCTACAGACTCCTCCCACTACAGCCCCACTGCAATCCTATCTCCCCTCCCCAGGATTATTGAAAAATGTATTCACAAACAAATCCTTGAACACCTCATGCAGAAATAATCTCCTAACACCAACACAACATGTTTTTGTCCCAATCACAGCATTGCCACAACTATTATAACTTTCACTCAGACCATTGCCAAAACCCGTGATGAAAACAAATTAGTCTCTAGTCTCTTCCTCTATTTATCCAAATCATTTGACACCATATCCCACAATCTGCTTATATCTAAACTTAAAGACCTTAACCTCTCCTAATCTACTATACTCTGATTCACTAGCTACCTCTCCAATAGACTCCAGTCTGTCAGGTGGCTATTAGCCACCTCTTCCTCCCTTCCTGTTCATACTGGTGTACCCCAAGTTTCAGTACTAGGGCCCCTCCTCTTTAACATTTTTACAAATAATATTCACACTTCCTGCCCCCACTCCTCTCTTATCCAGTATGCTGATGATTCCACTATCGTATCCTGTTCTGATAATCTCCCCTTTTTATCCCTTACCCAAGACTCACTTCTGTCTGTTGAAAAATGGCTAACTAGCAACAAACTCCTACTTAACCGAAAAAAAAAACTGCTTCTGTTCCTCCTTAAAAACCTAGAACACTACAAAACCTCCTTCTCAGTCTCTTCTCTCAACAACACTACTATCTCAGCAGAAACTCATACCAAACTCCTTGGTGTAGTTATTGATGATCAACTTAAGTTTGATATCCACATTGTACAAGCCATCAAAAAACACAACAAAAACTAGGCCTACTATATAGGAATAAAAAATACCCCACAAAGAAATCTCTGGCCCAAGCTGTTCTACTATTCCCTTCTGTGCTGCACCTGTTCTCACTAATTTACAAACCAACCTCATGGCTAAACTTGAATCTACCTACAATAAAATAGCTAAATTTGCTGCAAATCTCTCATACCGCTTCCACCACTGCTTTGCCCTATAAAACCTTCTTTGGCTATATCTCTGCTCCAGATTGGTCTAAACCCAATGTAAGGCCATTGAGTCTAAAAAAAGCCCTTCTGGCTGTCAAAAGAATGTAAGAATGCCCACTGATGACAATCCAGGTAATACATGAGAAGAAACTATCAATTGAACAGGTGAAGACACAATTACCAACTCTTACTTCCTCAACTCCAACTCACTCATTCTGTTCTTACAAATCCCTCTAACTGCCCTGCTCTCTCTACTCTAATCTCTCCCTACACTCCCAAATGTTGTCTCCACAGTGCAGACCTACATCTTCTGGAAGTGTATAAGCCCAGCAAACAAACTGGGAAGCTTCCTTATAGCCATTCTGTTGTTAATATTTGGAATAAACTTCCCCTACACCTAAAAGCAACCTCAAGTACTTCCTGCTTCAAAAAAAAAAAAGAAAAGATTACATGATCAGAACTTGGTCCTGCCCCTGTCTCACTCCAACCTGACCTACCCCTCCACCATCTTCCCTTTCTCCTCCATCTTGCTAGTACTCTATTAGCAGTCATCCTTACCCTTAATTCTTTTAATCTACCTCAATGTCAAATAGAACTGTAACAGATCTTACTTTAATTACACCCCTCATGCCAATCAAACTGTAATTGAATATTTCACTAACTGTTATATGCCTTTTACCGTCTACGCATGGAACTAAATAAGATTTGTCTAAAAATCTGTCTTTGTACCTTAGAATTTCTTTATTGTATAGTAGGCACCCTACTGGTGTATCTTGTGCATCCTGTTCATTGTTTATGTTTTTTGTTTTGGAGCTTTTCTCCTCGGGTCACTGCTGAAATAGGGCTTCTAGCCCAGTCAGACTAACCTGGTTAACAAATGTCAAATAAAATAATAAAATAAATTAATTGTGTAAAATGAAAATGATTAGCCCTGTAAATCCTGTGATTGATGAATTTGCTTGTGGTCTAAACTTTACTCATTGAAGCCATCAGTCTGGGAATTATGTCCAGCCAACATATCATTTGTATTACAAAAAACAGTCTAAAAATTTCAGAAAGTAAATATCTTTTAGGTAGTACTCCAATATCATTGCCACATATGTACAGTGACAAAAAGTGAGGTATGCCAAGGTGATGAATCATTATATGCAAAACAGTTAAAATTTGGGAAAGACACACCAAAATATCTCTGCTCCAGATTGGTCTAAACCCAATGTAAGGCCATTGAGTCTAAAAAAAGCCCTTCTGGCAGTCAAAAGAATGTAAGAATACCCACTGATGACAATCCAGGTAATACCTGAGAAGAAACTATCAATTGAACAGGTGAAGACACAATTACCAAATGTACTTTAAAAAGGCAGAGGAAGACTAGTGACCCAATTGTTTAATAACCTCAATGGTTTGACATTCAGTAGCTAATCTAATGCTCTCCCAATATGAAATGAATGAGGATAATACCCATAATTCGGAGATTCTGAATTTGAAGGGATCTCTGAACAAGAAGACCAAAGCCACTGGGTGTAACCGGACTCCCACAGTGTCTTTTAAAAACAAATACTAAAAAAGAAGTGAATGTTCTAAAGCTGAAGTATGTTTTGGCCCACCAAACTGGGCATAACAGGGCTAAAAGGATAAATTAGCTGAATGACCCTGAGCCAACTGATCAGTTTTTGAATGATGAAACTAAATGGAAACAAAATTCGAAAAAATTTATTTATCACCCCATGTTAAACCAATAACTCCCCAACATTGCATAAATAGCACAATGATGGAAATCAGCCACTGTCTTATATAAATCTTCAGTCAGACTAGGGAGCATACTTTTATTAATGTGACAGCATCCATCATTGAACTGACCCAGAACCCTGCCCAAGCACAATAAAGCCCAAGAATCCAGCCAGGATTTGCTTTAATATGGAAAGCCAGATGATTTAGTCCAAAGTCCAATGACTGCTAAGTGTATGCAGTGTCTTCACCACCTCTCCATGACACCACCTTGACACCAAATACTGGCAAACAAGAAAAGGGGACCAAAAATTGAAAGTGGCTTGAACACCACTAGTGAACTGGAAAAAGACCTCTATGGCTGTTCCATATGACTTCATTGTACTGCAGAACCATAACAGTGAGACAAAGGAGGCTGCTATTCTTCACCAATTAACCATATGTGTTCTGAAATGATGGCAGGGAACTCCTGGGCTTCTGGTGCCATTGATCTAAACCTGTTGATCTGAAAAAGAGAAAGACAATTAGCTACTTCATTGAATCTGCCAGGGATGCACATTCCTTTAAAAGACACATTTGCAAACTGTGAAGGACAAGATGATGGATTATTGATTGAACTCTATTGGGTTTGGAAGTTTTCTTGGAAAGAATCTGCACTACTGACTTATTATCAAAATGATAAGCAATTTTATGGTGACATAGGTGATCATGCCACACAGCAGTGGCAATCCAGATAGGCATGAGTTCAGAAAGTGTGTTGCCTTTGCAAACACCAGAAGACCAAATAACTGGCCAGGGGTAGAAGAACTAATGGCCTTGAAAGTAAGTTCTCATGACAAACTCCCCTGGAGCATCTGTGAACAAAGCAGATTTGTGGAGGAACTCCATTTTTTTTGCCATTAGGAAATGCTGTTATAGTCCCTCAAAAAGAAGTGGCATAAAAGGATATCATCCTTTAGTAATCCTTACCCAGTGGTGCTTCTGCTTCCCACCCTTGAGTAGGTTAGCTAAGGTTTTGGTAAAGGTCCAGGTGACACTTCCCTACATGCAAAGCTGAGCAGTCCTAGGATATGCATGATATGTGAAACCCTGACTTTCTTTGCCCTCAAAATTTCATCTATTTGCTATTTCAGCTTTGTCATTTTAGATTCTGGCAGCCTGAAAATGGAAGTCATAACATCAATCTCCAAACAAAGGAAAACCAAGGATCATGCAGGACTCTTCCATTTCCTGCTTGACAATACGAACCCTAACTACTGACAATCACTGTACAAAAGTTTATAAACCTTCACAGGCCACTTCAGCCTCTATACAAAAAGCAAAAAAGTCACCCAAGGAATGGACAAGTAATGGATTGCCAGATGGAGTGGAGCTTGTTGTCACCATATCCAGAGAAAGGCCAATCTGAGCTTCTGAAAAGTGGAGCAGAGTACTGAACACCTGATGGGCATCGCTATGTCAAAACAGAAAAGGCCTTGAATACTCATACCATGCAAATATCAATTTTCTTGCCTAATTGGAAGAAGGTGAACAGGTGACTCTGTGTCTCCCTTAGCCAACCAAGAGTCTGAATTTTTATGTATGATGTTTCTGGTATCTTTCAAAGATGCATATTTTACCTGTGAATAAACCTTACAGATAGTGTCATTCATTGATGAGCGTGATGGGAAAGACTGGTGATGTATGACCCCAAATTACTGGTGAGTATTTTTAGGGACCAAAATCATAGGCAATACCTGAAAGTTGGAAAAGAGGGATGAAATTACTAAACCTGCCACTCTGCCAGGTACAGCTTCTTTGTTGATGAGTTCCTGAAGGATTACAATTTTACCTGAAACAGAGTGAAGCGTAGAACAAAATTGGGAGATGGGGGTAAAATCTGCTTTAAAGGAAAATCCCAAAGTAAAACCTGTGATCAAATTGAGCTTAGCTGTTGGTTAGAATAGCCTGCTAGCATAGTCCCCAGATTCTGCACTTTTACTGGAAATGCCAAAGGATTACCTGTGATGTCATGACTGAAAATACGATCCTCTTTTTGGCTATGAAAGAAAACTCTTTAACCAGTTCCTGCTTTGGACATAACCCCAGAAAATGGGCCTTGCCACAATGAGAACTCACATGCCAGAAATGACATGATGGCCATGGACATATTCCCCTGTTATAAGCTCAGCATACTTTGTCTGTTGCTAGCTTCTTCTTTAACAAATGGTCTTGTGAGCATGGGCTTGTCTATCATAACTCCCAACCATTTGTCCACATGTTTTTCATCCCCTCTCAAGGAATTGTGTACTGCTTCCTGAATTTCTGGTCATACCACAACCAGATTAGCCTTCCTCTAAAATGCTGACCATCTTTAATTATACTAAAGAAAGTAAGCAGAGGGGTGCTTAATCAGGTCATAAAGCAAATAAAGCCAGAGACTCACTTATCCCAGTTGTGGGTACGGGCTTTACCCATTTGCTTCTTCCCTAATACTGTTAAGGTGGACTTGAGATCATGACTATTACAGGTGACTCAGTTCAACAGACACTGAATCTCTTTGCAGTCTAGTAAGTAGGAAATGGCAATGTTCTCATGTTAATCACCTCGTCTTTTATAGTGGTGGGAATATGGGATATGATGGCAGAGCCAGGAAGGAAGAAGCTACCACCAATACCAATTTTACTAGTTGTCTGACTACCTTGGTTACTTAATGGAGGATGGGAAAATGAATGAGAGGGCTCGTGTAGTAAATAAAGCACTTCTGGAGTTCCTTTTCTGATTGAGCCTAAGCTGACTGAGAGCCCATTTCTACAATTAAATTGAATATTTTAGCTCTACCCACTGCCAATAGTGTTTCTAGGAAACCATCTAAATATTCATCGCTGCCTGGGCTGAACCCGACTCTTCCCCTATATACTGCATTGATGTTACCCCAACCTCTTCTTGTTCTGGAAAACACATTTTCTTCCACAGTTTACTCCTGGCTCATTTTTCCACAGGAGGTGCCTCAACCACTTCATTTGTAACCTGATCTGAATCTTGTCCCTTGCTACACCCAGGCTGTAATGAGTCTCAGGAAGACTGGCTGGATGATGCAATGTCCTGAAATAAGGACTTGGCATGGGATACAGTGGACCTGTCTTGAAGATCTTCCATCAGTAACCTAAAAAAAATTACTAAAAGCAAGGATGTACTATCTGCCATACTTAAAGATCAGAAAATAAAAGAGAGTTTCTCTACCAGGAAGGTTGCTTAGTTCAAGTATCTGAATAAGGCATATGCAACATGCCCAAAGTGTGATCTATTTATAAAATCCCACTAGAACTATCTGTAGATACAAAATAAAGTAACTGAAATTAATGCATACCTTGTGCTTTGTTTATAGTGATTATCTGCATCCAGCAGACAGCGACTATGCCAGTAACCTAAAAGAAAGAACAAATGGATTAAAACTTGTTCAAAAAACAGCATCAAGAAGCTAAAAAAATAACATGTCTAACATTGGCAAATGGACAAATCATGCTGAGAAAATTATCCATTTATTTATTTATTTATTTATTTATGTATTTATTTACATGTAAAATAATGGAGGCACAGTTTATTTTACATGTAAAATAACGGAGATACAACTAAGGAAAACAAATTTATAAATGAGGAAAATCTGATGGTAATAAACCTTCAATTACTAAATCTCCAACTTATGACATTAACCACTGATCTAAAAGTCATTAAGAGGTAGGTGAAAATAATAAATAAGCTGCACAAATGACTATGAGTAAGCTATGGTGCCTATGTGTACCATAATAACAACTAATTATGAATACAAGTATTTACCTGCAACAACAACAAAAAAATATTCTATGATTAGGTGATGGCACAATGAAAACAATGAAATGCCAAGAAGAACACAATTAATAAAAAGTATAATTATAAGTTAAAATTATCAAGGTAAAGATTGTCACAGTATGGTCTGTTCACTTAATGTTAAGCCTTAATATAACCTGTAGTCCTCATCAACCAATAATATAATTATAAATTGAAGTATATTTATAAGTCTTTTCCATTCTTCTCTTCTTCTTCTTTTTTTTTGAAAGGTATAAAGGGAAAAATGGGAGTTCAAACCATGTACCTTTTGACAAAATACTTTAACATTAGCCCACTGCAATATCTATTAAAGTCTATTTTAATATTATATCAAAAATGCACTTTCGTGGAACAAAAACAATAAAATGTAAAAAAAAAACCATAAAAACTAAACAGTATTATACAGAGGGGCAAGCCCCCCCTGCACACCCCACATCCACCCTACTTTATTATTCTCACTCCGAGATTGCACTACATTGGGGAAAAGGGAATATTCCCTTATCTCCACTGTACCACAATCTCAAAAGGAGTTTCTTTAGTTGCACATCAACAGTATACGTTGATGTACAACTAACAGTACATGCAAACTGCATGTTTTTTTTGTCGAAACTGCATTTTTGACAAAATGCACTTTCTCAAAACTGTGTTTGATAAAGTACGGTTCGATGAACCAGACTTTCGACAGTACAAATAGGACCCATATATATATATATATATATATATATATATATATATATATATATATATATATATATATATAAAATTAATTGATACATATCAATTCTCTGTTAATATTATATATATATATATATATATATATATATATATATATATATATATACATCCATCTATCCTCAATCTCTTTTTCCCATTTTGCACATTTACACCACCAAGTGGCTAGCCCTACCACAGTATTTTATCAGTACCACACACACACACACACACACACACACACACACACACACACACACACACACACACACACACACACACACACTCACACCTACTGCCAATTTAGAGTGTCCAATCCACCTACTGCATGTCTTTAGAATGTGGGAGGAAACCAGAGCACCCAGAGGAAATCCACACAACTACAGGAAGGACATGCATTTTCCACACAGAAGGCACCCCAGCCAAGAACTGAATCAGATAACCTCTTGCTGTGAGATGACATTGCTAACCGCATCACCACCATGGCTACCTATTATAGTATTTATTTATTTGTGTCATTTGATATAATTGACAACACCAAGCTAACATGTGAAATAGTTACTTAATTAGCCATCTTTTATCTATCAATGTTTAATTTAAATATGTAATTTTTAAAAGAAGACACTGCACACTTAAAGTGTGTATGCGGTGAAACCTCTTACTAAAATGTTGGCAGAACAATGAGGCTTATGCTGCTAGTCTGGTTATCTTGAATGACTAAAGTCAAGGAACAGAAGCTGCCAAGAAGCAAATGAGGTAATGCAGAATGGTTAAGTGTAAATTAAATGATCCTAAAACAGTGTGAGGAAGGAAATCACCCTTCTGCATTATCTGACTGAATTATCAAGTGACTGCCCCACTTCATAAAATGAATTAAGGAGTACTAAATAAAACTGATAAAACGTTTCAACACCCCATAACTGATATCCTGCAAGGACCTAACTTGCCACACCAAATAAAATAAAAAAAAATCAGACAAACAAAGCTCTGATCAGAGAGAAAAATGTTGCACACATAATTCAAAAACAGTAATTATTAATAAGAAAATGCTAACTTTAGCCTAATTAATCAGTGTTCTTCCCAACAATCTTAGAGATAATGGGTGCATCTGAATAACTCCTGAACATTACATAAATAATTAGTTAATATTCCTGCTGACTGGCCTTCAATAAGTTGCAAACCCAATGAATATTGAAAACATAACAAAGTTCATTAGAAGAAGGGGGAAACCTGGAAAAAGCTCAACACCAAACTAAAATTGATACTTCACTACCAAATGTGTCATTGAACCGTACTTTATCAAAAGGTGAAATAACTATCCCAGCAGAGTGTAGCCTCCCTAACATCTCAGATGCCCAGGTGAGAGCCGCCCTCTCTAAAGCTAAAAACACAGCATCAATGGGACCGGATGGTGTCCCGGGCTGTGTACTACATGAACTCCAAGAGGAACTAAACCCACACATAATGCTGCTGTTTAATCTTAGCCTTACTACAGGATACGTACCCAAAGAGTGGCGTACGGCAACAGTGGTCCCACTTCACAAAGGCGGTGCTTCTACGGACCCTGGAAATTACCGCCCCATAAGCTTGACGAGCCTGGTCTGCAAAGCTATGGAGAGGATCATTATGGAACTCATAAACAAAGACATTGGGGACCTACAGACATTGGATCCTACCCAATTTGGCTTTGTCAAGGGCAGATCCTGCCTTTTGAACTTGGTCAACTTTTTGAAACAGTCACTAAGGCCATTGATGAGGGTAAGGCAGTTCACACAGCCTACCTTGACCTTGCAAAAGCCTTTGACACAATACCCCACTCAGGCATCATAGACAAACTCACCAGCTTAAATGTAAACCCATATGTCACAAGATGGGTTGCAAACTGGCTCAAGGACAGAACCCACAGGGTCAGAGTTGCTGGAGCTATGTCAGACTCTAAGCCAGTCACAAGCGGTGTCCCACAGAGCTCAGTCCTGGGACCCCTCTTGTTCGGCATTTATTTTTCCAAGGTACAGGCAACCATAGGAGGATTGTGGCTGACAAAGTTCACAGATGACTGCAAACTGGGCACCATAATTGATACTCCAGCGGACACAAACATACTTCAGAGAGGCCTCATAGAAACGGATAATTAGTGCCAGAGCCATGGCCTTAAGCTGAACGCCAAAAAATGTATAGTCATACCCTTTGGGAAAAACAAGGTACCGACAAATTACCACATAGGCGGTAATCCATTAAGTACGGAAGAGGTAATCAGGGACCTAGGGACCCAGGTTGACAGTAACCTCTCATTTGACACTCACATTGCCAAAGTGGTTAGGAAGACCTTCTATATTGCCCACCTTATCATGAAGGGTTTCACATCTAGATCAAGAGAGGTCATTGTGCCCCTGTACTCTTCTCTTATCAGGCCAATGATTGAGTACAATGCCCCATTTGGGATGTATCTCACCCGACACCTGCAGCAGTTGGAAAGACCCCAAAAGTTACTCACCAAGAGGATAAAGGGTCTTAAACATATGTCATATGCTGCCCAACTGAAAAAACTCCAGCTCTATTCAGTCTCATACTGCTTACTCAGAGGTGATCTGTGCCTGACGTACAAGGCCATGTCCAATCCTGAATTAATGGACATGCTCCACCTCAGAAAATCCAAATCCATCAGAGCCATGAGAACAAGTGACTTAAACCTCAACACAGAAATAAATAGAACGTGCTGGAGGGACAGATTCATAACCCAGAGGCTCCCTACACTCTGGAACAGAATCCCAGTCCATGTTAGGCAGAGCCCCTCACTGACTCTATTCAAGAGAAATCTCGACGAGTGGATGGGAGATCGTAGGTTTACCCCGGGGGTCATCTCTGTGCCACTACTAGACAGAGGCATAGTAAACTAAACCCTAAAAGGGTGTAGTATTCTCATCCTAAGGGGTGGTGTAAGCCACATACACTCTGGCTAGGCTTATAAATGCCCTAGGGCAGATAGCCTAGTACGAACCTATGAACCTAATCTGTATAAAATAAACACCCAACACTGACATGAATACCACAAAGCAAGCTGTAATGGTGAAAGTATTAAAAACCTATTTATATAAAATACCATGGTCTGGAACAAAACTCAGGATATCTAATTTCCACTGTGAGAAGTATACCTTTAAACTATACAAGCTTTGTAAAAGCATGTTACTATTAGTAGACTTAACTTGTAGAAGATATATGAACTAATACCAGAATAGAATGGTGACTATAAATAAGACATGCAGTGTGCAGCTTTTTTTTAAGATTATAATTATAATATATGTATATATAATTACATTATTTAAATATCAGTCAAATAGCAGGGGTCCTAGCACTGCCCCTTGTGTGACTCATTTTGTTGTACTCCCTGTTTCAGAGATAGTATTGTTAAGGCATATTACAAAGGCCCAGTTGTAATTTTAGAACCTACACGAATAAAACTTCCCAACCAAGTTCAGAACCACGAAAAACAAGACCAAATGGCTGGAACAGAACCACAGCAAAAACCTGGATATAGAAGCAAAAATGAGGCAAATGCAAAAACCCCACCCATTTTAAACAATTACTCAATAAATTAGTTATTATAAATAGTGAAACATATAATCAGATACAAAAATACATAAACGTGTATATTATAATAAAACATTGTGAAAAATACATGTAAAAATCATATCATATAAAAAAATAGGAAGAAATGGTAAGTTTTTTGTCCCTCAAGAAACATTTAATATTTATGGTATCATTGAGACCAGGAAAACTGTCTGCCTCTAATTTCAGTTGCCATGTCTCTCTCCTCTCTAATTTATTTCCAAGTTTATGTATTTTTGTATCTGATTATATGTTTCACTATTTATAATAACTAATTGATTTATTGAGTAATTGTTTAAAATGAGTGGGGGGTTTGTTTTATAAGGACATTTTTTTAGAGGTTTTTTTTTTGTTTCTAAAGAAGTCTGGTTCACAGATGAAAGCGAATTAAATGTGTTTTATGTTAAAATATTTGACTCATTTTGCATCTATATCCAGGTTTTTGCTGTGGTTCTGTTCCAGCCATTTGGTCTTGTTTTTCATCATTTTGGAATTACTGGTTTGCTTTTTGAGCAAAGCCAGTTTTGCTTAGCTGTTGAACTATTAGCTGGTGGTCCACAGTTCCAAATGCATATTTAAGATCAAGGAAAATGGCACCTGTGAGTACTCCATTTTCCATACTGTTACATTTTTTTAAATATATAGTGCTGTTAGTATACTGTTTTTAGGAATCTATGCTGTTCATATGTAAACATGTCACACTTCTAAATATGTTCCAATATTAGCTTTCCCAGAATTTTGAATATAACGCAGGAGTTAGAAATTGGCTAGTAATCAGTGCTTGTGGTGGGAGTAGCAACTATTGAGACAAGAGTGCTTATGTGTGTTTAAAACTGGGTGGAATGGATTTAGCAGTGAAGATATGAATGAATATATCCTTCGAAAAGTGATTTAGAATGGCGCTACCTATTTTAGCAACTTGGGGTGTAATGCATGGATATCCTGGATTTAATGCTCATCTATTTTATCTAACAGTTCAAGAAAGTTTTTTTGTTGGAAAAAGGTTTCAGAATGGGGAAGGAAGTGTATTTCTGCAGGTGGGTTTGTTGGGTGGGTAGGCAATGTTATTAACAAATTTCCTTAATATTTTTGATGACTTGTACATTGTAGGCAAGTAATGGCCTGAAAGAGCCCTTTTGATTCCTTGAGTAGATTAATTTCCAGAGAGTGATGATGTCACTTTAACTTTTGGAAGTGTTCTCTTACTTTGGTTATTAATATTATTTACATTTGTAAGTCACTTGTGTGCTATTTTTTTTTACTGAAGATTTACTGTTTTATCTTGTAAGTACATTCATATATTATAGAAGGCAGAGAGGACTGTTGTTGGATCTTAACAGCTGTGTGCCACCTTATAGTCTGTGAGTTGCAGCTCTGTTTCCCTTAGGAATTCACCAGCTTTGGGAATGGTACATGTCAATATAATTCAGTATGGTAGTTTTCCCAATTAATAAAAACTAGACTATGGCTACTCATTGTGGTAAGGAAAATTTGCAGCCCAGACATTAAGTAAATAAATGGATAAAGAATAATAACTGGATGCAGTTACTGACAACTGACTTTAAAATGATTTCTGTACTGAAAACACAAATAGAAACTCATCTATTTTGCGGGAGTTGGTGAACATTTTCATTCCTCATTGATAAGGTTATGCCTTCATAGCCCCACAAGGTCATCTTCCTTAGAGTAAAAGGAATACTTAGTTTGATAGAAAACAGTACGCAAAGTTTTGTTTTCTGATTTTTCTGCAAAGCCAAGTACTCACTCTAATCAGGGGTATTATATCCTTAGTTAGTATATTTATTTACCACAGATGTGGGAGCACAACCCCCTACATCAGGAATGTAGCCCGCCAGCAGAATAATTATATTTTTACACGTATTAGTGATGTTCTAAATAATTTTAATCGTATAGAATAATATCAGTTCTTTAGAATTTATTGATATGTATTCACATTTTAAGAATTGCAAATAAATGAGTCTTCATGGTTACTGACAAAGATTTGACAAATGTAACTTCTTGACAGTTGTTTCTCTCTCTCCTGGATCCATAAGAGAGAACTCAGGATGCAGTTATTTTCGCCCATGGAAAAAAATAATATGAAGGATAACAACAAGTTAATGGTAACACTTTTATCTAAATATATATATATTTATATGGGTCTATTGCTTTTGGTCAAATTACATTTGGTTGAAAATGATTTCAGGCAGCCCACTTCACCGAAAATGCATTTCACTGAAAATTCATTTGGTCGAATTACATTTGGTCGAAAATGGAATATAGCCTCTGCCCCACTGCAGTGCGACCCTGGAGTGAGAATATAAAGTAAGGGGAGTGGGGAGCGCAGCCCTCCACATAATTGCAGTGTATGCACTAGTATATACATGTGTATCCATGAAAAATACATTGAAACATATAACCTCAGTAAAAACTAGATGCAAAATTTGGGGGGCAATGCCCCCACCCCCCTAGCTTTATATTCTCACTCCAAAGTCGTACTGCAGTGGGGCAGGGGCTATATTCCATTTTTGACCAAATGTAATTCGACCAAAAGCAGTAGACCCATTTATAAATATTCTTGTTTCCCGCCTTTTCTAAGCTAGATTAGTCCAGAATTCAGGTTTTGCTGAATTCTGGGCTGTGGTACAAGTTCCTGTGTTGCCCATATCCTTACTTGGATAGGAGGAAGCTTCTCTGTTCATCAGTGAGAGGGGGGGAGCTCTAAGCAGCCTATCTGTCCCTGGAGGACTGGTCTCAGCCCAGCAACTAGTAGCGTATTGGCTGTTTTGGGCTAATTCCTATCTCTTTCAATCTCCCTGCTTTAAAACCCACATTTGCACAGTTATGCACCTGTATACAACTCAGCACAGCTCCTCGTGGTGTTCTGCAGAGTGCTACAAGCAGCAGAGAGACAAAAGAGAGACTTTCAACTGATTATTTTTTTTCTCTGCATTTCTTCCTGCTACTGCATTTTCTCGCCGAAAAGCGAGTTTCTAGCATATCTGTGATTTAAAAAAGCTATTTTTTGAATACTCTACTATTTTTTACTGTTTGCACTTCTAACAGTCATTTAAAGTAATTTTTGTGTTGTTTAACTGTTGTAGGCTACACACTCAAGTGTGCTAGCCTGTTTATAGCATTTACAGTGTTTTTTTGTGTAAAGTTACTGTTTGTTCTGCAAAACAAAACAAAAAAAAAATCTTGTTTCCCGCCTTTTCTAAGCTAGATTAGTCCAGATTTCAGGATTTGCTGAATTTTGCCTGTGGTACAAGTTCCTGTGTTGCCCATATCCTTACTTGGATAGGAGGAAGCTTCTCTGTTCACCAGTGAGAGTGAGGAGCTTTGAGCAGCCCATCTGTCCCTGGAGGAGTGGTCTCAGCTCAGCAACTAGTAGCTTATTGGCTGTTTTGGGCTAATTCCTATCTCTTTCAATCTCCCTGCTTTAAAACCCGCATTTGCGTGGTTTTGTGCAGTTTTGCTCACCGCTCAGCATCACGCAGCGCCGGTTACGCAGGTTTAAACTATTCCTGGCTCCACAAAGTCTGCTCTTCAATTCTTCCCTTAGAACTAGTCAAACTCTCAAATTAAGCACTCAACCTTCCTTTTACAGCCAGCACTTGCTCAAATTTCTCAGTAAGCACTAACAAATGCTAGCACTGCACCCTCTTATACTATATAGAAATAAAAGGCTCCCTATTCGTTCTATCCGGACAATCAATAAAACAGTTCATTAAACTTTTCAGGCATGTCCAAAGGGCAGTTTCAGGTCTACACTCTAGTCCAGTTGGTGAATCTGGGAATCTTGAGGCAATGTTACAATTGCCTCATGTTCACAGACAACCCTTTCCTCCTTCCAACAAACTCAAATGTATGTGAGAGATGCAAATATACAGCCAAACTGGAGGCCAAGCTCTCTCAACCCAAGACTGGAACAGCCAGTCAGGAGGAGAAGGGAACTACTCAGACCACACAACCAGTCTCACTTTGACCAACCATATCTGCACCAACAAACAGGACACATAAACACACAAAAAAATACTCAGAGGCTCTAAATAAAAATATGCCAAAGCAGCAGAGACCTCCAAAGCAGACATCCAAGCAATCGCTACCCCACAACAATATTCACGTATCACATACTTCACAAAGTCTGTGTGCCACACCATCGCAGCCCTTAAGGCTAAATAACACACCAAATACACTAGTAATAGGAGACTCTATTGTCAGGTACACTGACGTCCCGCACACCAGACTGAACAAGGAGAAGGTCACTGTAAGCTGCTTGTCAGGTGCCAAGATCCACCACATAACACAAGCACTCAGGTCACTCCAAAGCAAGTACAAATATGACTCTGTCATTGTCCATGTTGGTGTGAATGACCTGAGATGTACCTCCCTGGACTACATAAAAAGAGACATAGAGGAGCTCTCTGATCATGTAACCCAGGCCGGTATGACCCTGACCCTGAGTAGCATCTTGCCCTCACCAAGAATGATGCCACAGTATAAAGACAAAATGATCAATTTTAACAATTGGCTAAACTATTGGTGTCATTCAAAGGGGATCTGGTGTCTGTCAGCCTGGGATGACATGCTCGATAAGTCACGTTGCTTCGCTAGAGACAGCTTGCACCTGTCACCCTTGGGCTTTCGAATACTGGCTAGGGCTCTTGCCACCCCCATAGTGCCCTTTTTAGGCAAGGCTCAAAAGACAAACCCAGCTCCATAGACAACATAAGAAACAAAAGACTGAGAGTAATGCTAATCAATGCCAGAAGTCTAAACTTCAAAATGCACGCACTCGATGCACTCCTCAGTATGGAGAAAATCGATATCTGTGCAATAACAGAAACCTGGTTCAAGGCTACAGAGAGGACCCCAGCACTACCAGGCTATAACTCATACCATACCTTTCAGCCCCAGAACCCAGACCGAAATACAAAAGGCGGGGTGTATCCATCTTCATCAAGGATACCCACACCTCCAAGTTAGTGGCACTGCACAAGGCCTCGGAAACCATCCATGTGCAACTAACAGTGGGCAAAACTGACTTTCTGTTTGTAGCTTGCTACAGATCACCCACCTTGTCTCAGGACCCTCACTCGGCATTCCTGAGAACATTGAAGAATATGAAGGTTTCACCAAACACCATGATATTGGGTGATTTCAACTACCCAAACATTGACTGGGAAAACTACTCAAGTCCCAACTCCTCTGCCCAAAGTTTCCTGGAGTTTATAAACTCAAACACCCTTGAACAACTGATCACCACTCCCAGAAGAGGTGACAACATATTAGACCTGGTCATCACCAACATGGGGGCTCAATGTTCCACACCAGAGGTAAACCCCTCGTTGGTAAGATCAGACCATAAACTAATCACACTGGACATCCACATCCCGACACCACCGCCAGCCAAAGAAACCACTGTGAAAAATTTCTCAAAAGCAAACTTCACACTTCTCAAGACAGAGTTGGAATGTTTCAAAGCCCCCGAGATAATAGAAAATGTTGCCCAAACCACAGAATTATTTACAAATGCATTCTATGAGCACCTCCAGGAATGCATTGATTGAGCCATCCCAAGTAAAACCAAGACTCACGCCTCCAAAAAGAGGAGACCAGGCTTGTGGACCCCAGCCATAAATAAGCTATACAACAGAAGGAGGAAAGTATTACATGATAGAGCAAAATCCCAAAAAGGGAAGGCATCCCTGATCAGTATTAGCAAGAAACTACAATCCCTCATAAAATCATCCAAGGCCAGCTTTGAAAGAAACATCGCCAAAGACTCTAAAGATAATCACAAGGCCTTCTTTAGCTATGTCAAGAATCTAGGTGGCAACTCTCAGATCTGCTCTGAGCTGGTGCAAAACAGAAAAAAATACACTGAACCCACTGACATTGCCAACAGGTTCAGTGCAAACTTTACCCCCCCCACCCCCAAAAGTGCCCGTGTCCATCCCAGTAGAATGTAGACCCCCAGGCATCACAGACACACAGGTGAAAGCAGCCCTCTCCAAAGCCAAAAACACAGCATCAATGGGACCGGATGGTATCCCAGGCTGCATCTTACACGAGCTCCAAAAAGAACTAAACCCTCACATAAATTCACTGTTCAAACTCAGCCTTACTACAGGATATGTACCCAAAGAATGGCATACAGCAATAGTTATCCCACTCCACAAAGGTGGTGCCACAACGGATCCCAGGAACTATCACCCTATAAGCCTGACTAGCCTGGTCTGCAAGGCTATGGAGCACATCATCATGGATCTCATAAACAAAGACATTGGGAACCTCCAGACACTGGACCTTACCCAATTCGGCTTTGTTAATGGCAGATCTTGCCTCTTAAAACTAGTAGACTTCTTTGAAACAGTTACCAAGGCAATAGATGAGGGAAAGGTAGTCCACACAGCATACCTAGAATTTGCAAAGGCCATCAACACAATACCCCACTCTGGCATTATAGATAAGCTTACCAGCTTGAACATTAACCCCTATGTCACAAGATGGGTTGCAAACTGGCTCATGGATACAACTCACATGGTCAGAGTTGCGGGTGCCATGTCTGACTCCAAACCGGTTACAAGTGGCATCAAACAGGGCTCAGTCCTGGGCCCCCTCTTGTTCGGTATATACTTTTCTGAGGTAAAGGCAAGCATGGGAGGACTATGGCTGACCAAGTTCACAGATGATTGCAAACTGGGAGCCATAATCGACTCTCCGGCTGACACAGACATCCTCCAGAAGAGTGAATACCTGGTGTCAGAACCATGGCCTCAAGCTAAATGCCAAAAAGTGCATAGTCATCCCCTTTAGGAAAAGCAAAGTGCCCATGAACTACCACATAGGTGGTAATCCACTAAGTACAGAAGATGTAATTAGGGATGTGGGGACCCAAGTAGATAGCAACCTCTCCTTTGATAATCGCATTGCCAAAGTGGTTAGAAAAACCTTCTATATAGTATAGCCCACCTAATCACAAAAGTGTTCACATCTAGATAAAGAGAGGTCAATGTGCCCCTCTACTCATCGCTCATCAGACCCATAATAAAGTACAATGCCCCATTTGGAATGTACCTTACCCGACACCTGCAACAGCTGGAAAGACCCCAGAAGTACCTCACCAAGAGGATTGTGGGCCTCAAACAGATGCCCTATGCAGCTTGACTAAAGAAACTCCAGCTCTACTCAGTTGCTTACCACCTACTCAGAGGTAATCTCTGCCTGATGTACAAGGCCATGTCTAACCCAGAATTAATGGACATGCTCCACCTCAAGAAAACCAAATCCCTTAGAGCTACTCGTTACAGGGATTTAAACCTCAGCACAACAATAAATAGGACATGCTGGAGGGATAGATTCATATCCCAGAGGCTTCCCTCGCTCTGGAATAGAAACCCAATCCATGTTAGGCAGAGCCCCTCACTGACCTTCTTCAAGAGAAATCTTGACGAGTGGATGGGAAATTGTAAATTTACTCCTGGGATCACTTTTATGGCCCTGCTGGACAGAGGCTCAGGAATCTAATCAAATCTAAAAGGGAGGCGAAAGCCAACACATTCTGGCTAAGCTTATAAATCCCCTAGGGCAGATAGCCTAGTACCTACCTATGAACCTATATATATATATATATATATATATATATATATATATATATATATATATATATATATATATATATATATATATATATATATATATATATATATATATATATGACCGCCAAGGCATATTCTCTTGCCTACATTTCAATACATCTTTTTATGCAGGGGCATTGTCCCTCATGCCCTTTTTCCAAAGCTTTCTGATAGCACATGGAGGAGTAAATCATAACTAACCTTTATAAGTATCTTCTCCTCAGAGCATAGAGGTGACTAAATGTAAACTTTAATACAAGCAGCTAATAACTATAAATGATTCCATATATATGGGCTTAATAGTTTCTTATTTCTGAGTAAGCACTCTTGTCTAATTCACTTAATATTTTGTGAATGCATTACTTAATTTAATGATCAGTAGGGAAGGAGAGAAAGGTGTGCTTACAATACAGCCATGGTACCTGCAAGATAAGCTCAGCAGGCAAAACATTCCCCAGGATTCAAGACGCTCTGCGCAAGAACAATTTTAGCCTTGCACTGAGCGTCCTCACTACAGATGGTGCAGCAGCACCATATGAATATGTATGAGGGTGTGCCGCCACACCCTCGACGTGCACAGGAAATATGTGCGAGTGTACAAGTGCTCTGCAGAGGCGTAAACATGCCCCAACACTTGCAAAACCTACTATGCCTACTAGTAGAGCCCACCCCTAATAGTAAGTAAGTCAGTGTCCGTGGATATCGAAATGTATGCTAAGCATACAAGAGTGTCCATGAACAGTGAAATAAAATCGAAGTAGTAAACACACAAGCATGTAGTGGAATGTAGAGCCCTGTCCCTAGAACTGTTACAATTAGATTTCCTGTCCCCGTGTCCCTATTATACATTTGAATTGCAGCAATAGCGAAGGTGTAAGCAAAGTGCAGCATGTCTGCTCATTGCCGCCCTCTGCCGAGTGTAGCTTACACATCATATTCATTCAAATAGAGAAAAACAAGCGGAAGCAATGAAAGTGTCAATAGTGTAGCGTTTAAAGCATCTGCCTATCAAACAGGCAGTCACAATTTGAGCCCAACAATAGCACATATCATTTTCGATGTGAAATGAATGTCGTTTTGCCATAAAACTGACATAAGAGTATCGCATGAGATATTTAACTTAAATATAATTCAAGCAAAGTGGCACTGTCATAATGAGTAAGGTACTAGTAAGCAGATGTAAATGCAAATAAGGAGCAGTAAACACATATAAGTACCAGTAAGCAAGTCTGAGTGCACTTGCGCGGGTCTAAGCAGTGCCCAGCATAGGAAATTTATATAAGTATATAATATATATATATATATATATATATATATATATATATATATATATATATATATATATATATATATATATATATATATATATATATATATATATATATATATATATATATATATATATATATTTATATATATGTGTGCATATGTACACATATATATATATATATATATATATATATATATATATATATATATATATATTATATATATATATATATATATATATATATATATATATATATATATATATATATATACATATATACCTATGAAGAAAGAACGATATAACAATAAAGCATACAAAAGGAATGAGAAGGGAATCAACAGCAACCCCAGTATTATATAGCGCTGTCAGCGTATGTCATATCCAGCTGGGCAGGAGTGAGCAAAGCACTGATACTCACACCACAGGCAGGATAGTACCAGTGGGAGTAACACTGTCGATTTGCTAAGTCTACTTTACACACAGAGGGTAGTCTCTGGTGGGGCTACCCAAAAATAAATAGACCAATTGGCGTTTCTACCATTACACAAGCAAGGGCAGTATGTTCAAGGACTAAATGGTGGGAAAGCCTGAGAATACATGGGGTGGGACAATATATGTGTAGGGCCCCTAATGCTCTGGAGAGGGCAGTGTGTGGAAGTGTGTCATGGCTGAGATAACAAGTGGACAATGGAAGGTATGCACGTATTTTGAACACAGGTGGGGTGGACGAACTATGGGTATGAAATTATGGAGCCAGACGTGCCAGGGTTGGATGGGCTGGTTCTAACTGGACCACCCCGTGGAGGTCAGCGAGTTCATTATAGGTATATATGCATACACACATGCAGACCTCGGGTCTATATTAGAACATCAAGGTTTAAAACCTTCCAATGTTTTAATATCAAACCCTACAGAGCGAAAGCTGAAAGTAGCGAAACAACAGAAACTCGAGAAACTCAAATTCTTTCCTAGGAAAAAGATTTTGGTTGTTCGTTTCTGCTGCTTCAGTATTTTCAGCGCAGTGGTGGAAAGTTACGGGTCGGGTTCAGGTAAGTGTGCGATTGTGTGGATGTGAGGGGTAGGGCGGGTTAGGTGAGTTAGGGTTAGGGTGCGGGTTAGGTATTTGTGCAATTGTGTGGACATGAGGGTTAGGGCAGGTTAGGTGAGTTAGGGTTAGGGAGCAGGTGAGGTGAGTGTGCGATAGTGATGGACCTTAGGGTTAGGGTTTGGATTAAGGTAAGTGGCTAGTTAGTGGTGTGCGTATAGTTTAGTATAGGGTTAGTTGTAAGATTTTAGGTGTATGTGTGTGGATTGCTATTTGTTTGGTGTGCTTGTGTTCTGTGTATGTGTTTTGGAACAGTGATTTTTTTTTCCCTAGGAAAAAAATCGCTGTTCTGACAGTTCGAGATTGTAAGCTTTCGCTTACATAGGGTCGATTAATCACCATTCACTTCTTTAAGCAGTCGGTGATCTAATATAGACCCCAGACATCAATATGTAGAAGTCCATTCTCTGTAACACATTCATTCCATTTGCAGGCATAAATAACAAGAATGTGCCGTAACAAACCTTGACAGTAGATAGAATAATAGGTTGTGCAGAAGAGGGATGGGACGAAACTGCTAACATGCAAAAGTGTGTACAATGTCCAAAGTCAGTGCTGTGCTGACAATAATCAAATGTGAGGACTTCCCCACACATGGAATCATTCCTGTGGTCTGCCTGCTAGGGCAACGCCAATTACTAAACCGGTCTATTTGTAAAAGAAATAAGCTGAACACATACATAATTAAGCTCTCTTGTGTAACGTGTGCATTACCACATAGTCATACATATTAATTAATTGTAGTGTCATGTTAACGGGAGTAAGGATGTAATGAAGTATAGAGTCTAATCTTGACATAAACACATGCATGTCCCATGCGGGACAACCCAGAAATTGCGAATAGTATTCTTTTGGTCACTCACGTCACCAATGTGTGTGGACTAAACGTTTGGGAGTTCTGAGGATACGTGGAGTGAGTCAACCGATGGGATGGGTCTATAGGAGTAGGGAGTGGCCAATGTGTAGTGGTGTGGATACTCCACGAATCCGATTGGAGAATGGATGACAGCAGTGTTAGGGAGGCATTGGGGTGTGTGTTTGGGGAACCAGGAGCCATGGGTATATGGGTATATATGCAAATGAAGCAGCACTGCAATAGTGTATTGGTTAGAGCAACCCCTAACGAAAAGACATTCTTCTACCAAATCCCACTGTATCACATACCATTTACCATCTGTAATCCATACATGAACATATTGCGACATCTGTCCACTGTATAACCTGCAAAATATCAATTAAAAGATAACTGGAGTGAAGTGTCACTGTCATAATGAATAAGGCACTAGTAAGCAGATCAAGCATATATAAATACCAGTAAGCATGTGTAAGTGCATTTGCATGGGGTATGTAGTGCTTTACAGACACACACACACATATATATATATATATATATATATATATATATATATATATATATATATATATATATATATATATATATATGAGAACATTTCATATTTCCATACCGGATTGGTCATGGCCCGGGTTAACAACAACCACCACCAGTATTGTTAGCCAACAGGGTGCTGGCGGAAATTGGCCTACTGTTGGCTGAAGGAGAAGAGGAGGGGGAAGGCATGCCTGAAGGCAGGAAGAGAGGAGGAAGGCTACGAGTGTAGTCGTGAGGGTAGGAACTTTGAATGTTGGCAGTATGACTGGTATAGGGAGAGAGCTAGCTGATATGATGGAGAGAAGGAAGGTTGATATATTGTGCGTGCAAGAGACCATATGGAAGGGAAGTAAGGCCAGGTGTACAGGAGGTGGGTTCAAATTGTTCTATCATGGTGTGGATGGCAGGATAAATGGGGTAGGGGTTAACCTGAAGGAACAGTATGCCAAGAGTGTTTTGGAGATGAAGAGAGTGTCTGATAGAGTGATGTTTATGAAGCTTGAAATTGATGGTGTAATGATGAATGTTGTTAATGCATATGCTCCACAAGTTGGGTGTGTGATGGATGAGAAAGAAAAATTTTGGAGTAAGTTGGATGAAGTGGTGGTGAGTGTACACAAGGGTGAGAGACTAGTGATTGGAGAAGACTTCAATGGGCATGTTGGTGAAGTGAACAGAGGGGATGAGGAAGTGATGGGTAGGTATGGTGTTAAGGAGAGGAATGTAGAAGGTCAGATGATTATGGATTTTGCGAAAAGGATGAACATGGCTGTGGTGAATACGTATTTTAAGAAGAGGGAGGAACATAGGGTAACGTACAAGAGTGGAGGAAGATGCACACAGGTGGATTATATCCTATGTAGGAGGGCCAGTCTGAAGGAAGTTGGAGACTGTAAAGTGGTGACAGGGGAAAGTGTAGTTAAGCAGCATAGAATGGTGGTCTGTAGGATGACGATGGTGATCAAAAAGAGGAGGAGGAGTGTGAAAGCAGTGCCAGGGATTAAATGGTGGAAATTAAAAAAAGGGTGATTGTGAGGTGGAGTTCAGGGAAGAGTTAAGACAGGCACTGGGAGGCAGTGAAGAGTTACCGAATAGCTGGGTAACTACACCAGAGCTAGTAAGGGAGACTGCTAGAAAGGTGCTTGGTGTGACATCTGGACAGAGGAAGGAGGACAAGAAGACCTGGTGGTGGAATGAGGAAGTACAGGAGAGTATACAGAGGAAGAGGCTGGCGAAGAAGAAGTGGGATTGTCAAAGAGATGAAGAAAGTAGACATGAGTATAAGGAGATGAGGCGCATGGCAAAGAGAGAGGTGGTGAAGGCTAAGGATAAGGCATATGGAGAGTTGTATGAGAGATTGGACACTAAAGAGGGAGAAACGGACCTGTACAAATTGGCTAGACAGAGGGACAGAGCTGGGAAAAATGTGCAGCAGGTAAGGGTGATAAAGGACAGTGAGGGAAACATACTCACAAGTGAGGAGAGTGTGTTGAGTAGATGGAAAGAGTACTTTGAAGGGCTGATGAATGAAGACAATGAGAGAGAGAGAAGGTTGGATGATGTGGGGATAGTGAATCAGGAAGTGAAACAGATTCGCAAGGAGGAAGTAAGGACAGCTATGAAGAGGATGAAGAGTGGAAAGGCATGGAGGTGCTTAGGAGAAATGGCAGTGGAATTTTTAACCAGATTGTTTAATGAAATTTTGGAAAGTCAGAGGATGCCTGAGGAGTGGAGAAAAAGTGTTTTGGTACCTATCTTTAAAAATAAGGGTGATGTGCAGAGCTGCAGTAACTACAGAGGGATAAAATTGATCAGTCACAGCTTGAAGTTATGGGAAAGAGTAGTGGAAGCTAGGTTAAGAAGGGAGGTGATGATTAACAGTATGGTTTCATGCCAGGAAAGAGCACTACAGATACAATATTTGCTCTGAGAGTGTTGGAGAAATACAGAGAAGGTCAGAAGGAGTTGCATTTTGTCTTTGTGGACTTAGAGAAAGCATATGACAGGGTGCCTGGAGAGGAGTTGTGGTATTGTATGAGGAAGTCAGGAGTGGCAGAGAATTATGTAAGAGTGGTACAGGATATGTACGAGGGTAGTGTGACATTGGTGAGGACTGCGGTGGGAGTGACAGATACGTTTAAGGTGGAGGTGGGATTACATCAAGGATCAACTCTGAGCCCTTTCTTATTTGCAGTGGTGATGGTCAGGTTGACAGATGAGATCAGACAGGAGGCCCCGTGGACTATGATGTTTGCAGATGACATTGTGATATGTAGTGAGAGTAGGGACCAGGTTGAGGAGACCCTGGAGAGGTGGAGATGTGCTTTAGAGAGGAGAGGAATGAAGGTCAGCAGGGCTAAAACAGAATATATGTGTGTAAATGAGACAGAGGGTAGATGAATGGTGAGGATGCAGAAGTAGAGTTGGTAAAGGTGGATGAGTTTAAGTACTTGGGATCAACAGTTCAGAGTAATGGTGAGTGTAGAAGAGAGGAGAAGAAGAGAGTACAGGCAGGGTGGAATGGGTGGAGAAGAGTGTCAGGAGTGATTTGTGACAGACGGGTACCAGCAAGAGTGAAAGGGAAGGTCAACAAAAGGGTAGTGAGACCAGCTATGTTATATGGGTTGGAGACGGTGGCATTGACGAAAAGGCAGGAGTCAGAGCTGGATGTGGCAGAGTTAAAGATGTTAAGATTTGCACTGGGTGTGACTAGGATGGACAGATTAGGAATCAGTATATTAGAGGGACAGCTCAGGGTGTTTGGAGACAAAGCAAGAGAGGCGAGATTGCGTTGGTTTGGCCATGTGCTGAGGAGTGATGCTGGGTATATTGGGAAAAGGATGCTAAGGATGGAGCTGCCAGGTAAGAGGAAAAGTGGAAGGCCTAAGATAAGGTTTATGGATGTGGTGAGAGAGAACATACAGATGGTTGGTGTGAAAGAGCATGATGCAGAGGACAGGAAAAAATGGAAACAGATGATCTGCTGTGGCGACTATGATATACATATGTGTATAGACATATACATATATATATATATATATATATATATATATATATATATATATATATATATATATACACACACACACACACATATACATACATATATATATATATATATATATATATATAGATATATATATATATATATATATATATATACACACACACACACACACACACACACACACACATATATATATATATATATATATATATATATATATATATATATATATGTGTGCGTGTTTGTGTGTGTATAAATACACAGATATACAGATATATATCTATGATAGGAAACAACACCCAAGAATGACATATGTTCACAGGCTATGTGAATGGAAGTGAGAGGCCCAAGCAAGAAACATGAAACACGTAGCATGACCTTCCACCCCCCCCCCCAGCTGGACACAGGAAACATACACACAAACAATGTAAAGAGTCCACTGCTCCCCAGACCACAGGCAGGATACAACCGGGGCACACAGTGAACCGTGAATTCTAATCTTGGAACACAGACTGGAGCGTCCCTTGCGGGACAGCCCAAAAATTGCCAAGACCAAAAGAAGGTGATAGACCAGCCATTCTGGCTGAGGTGTATACATACTCGGAATACAAGGGTGGGAAACCCTGATGACCCATGGGCTGAGACAATTGTATGAAATGGGTCCCATGAAGTGGAGAGTGGGCAGCGTGTAGTGGTGTGTCCAGAACAGACCAGGACCCAGAGTAAGGATGGGTGCTGTTGAGGAGTGGCAGGTGGGGGAACTATGAGTATATGCAATTATGGGCCTAGGCGTGCAGGTGTTGGCTGGCAAAGTCATATTAGGACCACCCTGGGGATCCGAAATGGGAATAGCTGACACCCATACCTCTCAACCCCTAAGAGCACATCCACTGGACAGGACATAAACCATTGGGGGAACAAATAGGGACCATACCTCTGAACTGTCCCCGATTTACAGGGACGTCCCAGATTTCGACTCAGTTTCTAACTCTGCCCCACTTAATCCCTCTTAAAACTAGTGACATTTGGAGGAAAGGTGATGAATTACACATAATGAATAACGATAACAATTAAGAGTTATAAACGTCATTTACCTCTGTAAATGTGTATGAATTCATATGCTCTGAGTCTATCAATGTGTCAGGTTAATAGCATCAATAATTTAAATGTGTCCCTGATGTTGTTATGCCGTGTCCCTGATTCAGTTTTTATATTTCCCCAATCGCATGAGAGGTCTGATAGGGACAGAAAGCACATATTCCACTGATAAGCTTAGAAAGATGATAGAATATTAGGTATGCAGTAGCATGACTCAGCTGAAGGATGTGGGTTCCAAAACCCAATTACTTGTTTGTATTGAAGAGTGTCAGTTCCCATGTATTAGCCAGATGGGTGCAGATTGTAAGAGGAACACACCAATAATATGAATCAAACTCTGGACAGGCAGCGAATTCCATACAGTCAAACGGCATGCTGTCGCCTAATGGGCAGCCATTCCCGATACTGTAGGCATGTAATCTGATGTAATAGGCATCACAAGGTACTATCGTAGTCCTCACTCTCACACAAAAGTGTGAGTGTCAGATGCAAACAGCAAATGCAGTGCATTTGCAAGTCTTGAGTAAGCGGGTGTAAGCCTGTTTGCCACCAGTATGTGGGTATTATACTGGTAAAGCAATGTAGAGGCTAACTGAGTGTAAGAAACTGTAACCAGAGCTTAGCACCATGCAAACCCACACACACCCGCTCACAACTGCTTTAATGTGCCTTAATCACACCGTATCCAATGGCCTTGTTCTGCTCAGCAAGAAAATAAATGGTCTCTGCAAGGCTCAAAACCAGGACTCTGCACACACAGCTATTGTGATTTACCACTAAGCCATGGCAGATATACAGACATTGGACCTTATCACAAACATATCATCCAGCGTAGTCATTCAACAGTATAGGAAATGTATTCCATCATGTAGATGTATGTGTGAGTGTTTATGTCCAGCATATAGATATATACATATATATAGATATATCAGGAACATCCCATGTGACAACAAAGCATTACAAAGGAATGAAAAGGGAAACACCAGCAATGCCTGTATTATGTAGTGGTGTCATCCTATGTAATATATATACATATATGTATATACATATAGATATATAGATATATATATATATATATATATATATATATATATATATATATATATATACACACACACATATACACATACATACATATATATATATATATATATATATATATATATATATATATATATATATATATATACACACACACACACACACACACACACACACGCATATATATATATATATATATATATATATATACACATATATATATAGATATATGTGTGTGTGTGTGTGCATAAATATACACAGATATACAGATATACAGCTATGATAGGAAACAGCACACAAGAATGACATATGTTCACAGGCTATGCCAATGGAAGTGAGGAGCCCAAGCAAGAAACATGAAACACGTAGCATGACCTTCCACCCCCCCCCCCAGCTGGACACAGGAAACATACACACAAACAATGTAAAGAGTCCACTGCTCCCCAGAGCACAGACAGGATACAACCGGGGGGGCACACAGTGAACCCGTGAATTCTAATCTTGGAACACAGACTGGAGCGTCCCTTGCGGGACAGCCCAAAAATTGCCAAGACCAAAAGAAGGTGATAGACCAGCCATTCTGGCTGAGGTGTATACATACTCGGAATACAAGGGTGGGAAACCCTGATGACCCATGGGCCGAGACAATTGTATGAAATGGGTCCCATGAAGTGGAGAGTGGGCAGCGTGTAGTGGTGTGTCCAGAACAGACCAGGACCCAGAGTAAGGATGGGTGCTGTTGAGGAGTGGCAGGTGGGGGAACTATGAGTATATGCAATTATGGGCCTAGGCGTGCAGGTGTTGGCTGGCAAAGTCATATTAGGACCACCCTGGGGATCCGAAATGGTAATAGCTGACACCCATACCTCTCAACCCCTAAGAGCACATCCACTGGACAGGACATAAACCATTGGGGGAACAAATAGGGACCATACCTCTGAACTGTCCCCGATTTACAGGGACGTCCCAGATTTCGACTCAGTTTCTAACTCTGCCCCACTTAATCCCTCCTAAAACTAGTGACATTTGGAGGAAAGGTGATGAATTACACATAATGAATAACGATAACAATTAAGAGTTATAAACGTCATTTACCTCTGTAAATGTGTATGAATTCATATGCTCTGAGTCTATCAATGTGTCAGGTTAATAGCATCAATAATTTAAATGTGTCCCTGATGTTGTTATGCCGTGTCCCTGATTCAGTTTTTATATTTCCCCAATCGCATGAGAGGTCTGATAGGGACAGAAAGCACATATTCCACTGATAAGCTTAGAAAGATGATAGAATATTAGGTATGCAGTTTCATGACTCAGCTGAAGGATGTGGGTTCCAAAACCCAATTACTTGTTTGTATTGAAGAGTGTCAGTTCCCATGTATTAGCCAGATGGGTGCAGATTGTAAGAGGAACACACCAATAATATGAATCAAACTCTGGACAGGCAGCGAATTCCATACAGTCAAACGGCATGCTGTCGCCTAATGGGCAGCCATTCCCGATACTGTAGGCATGTAATCTGATGTAATAGGCATCACAAGGTACTATCGTAGTCCTCACTCTCACACAAAAGTGTGAGTGTCAGATGCAAACAGCAAATGCAGTGCATTTGCAAGTGCGGGAGTAAGCGGGTGTAAGCCTGTTTTGCCACCAGTATGTGGGTATTATACTGGTAAAGCAATGTAGAGGCTAACTGAGTGTAAGAAACTGTAACCAGAGCTTAGCACCATGCAAACCCACACACACCCGCTCACAACTGCTTTAATGTGCCTTAATCACACCGTATCCAATGGCCTTGTTCTGCTCAGCAAGAAAATAAATGGTCTCTGCAAGGCTCAAAACCAGGACTCTGCACACACAGCTATTGTGATTTACCACTAAGCCATGGCAGATATACAGACATTGGACCTTATCACAAACATATCATCCAGCGTAGTCATTCAACAGTATAGGAAATGTATTCCATCATGTAGATGTATGTGTGAGTGTTTATGTCCAGCATATAGATATATACATATATATAGATATATCAGGAACATCCCATGTGACAACAAAGCATTACAAAGGAATGAAAAGGGAAACACCAGCAATGCCTGTATTATGTAGTGGTGTCATCCTATGTAATATCAAGACTCCCTCAGACAGACATGTGTCAGTCATACATGCAAACATTTGTACATTGGCCATTTACATCACTCTGTACATGTTATTTACAACAGATCCTGTCCAATCATTATGTGAGAACAGTACTCTTGCAAGGTGCTGTGTGTGATATTGTCATCATGATAAAGATACATGGGGTAACCATAGAGGGACTGGTAGTGTTGTGTGTACAATGGGGTTGTCCGCATCACGTGTACCTGGAACATTTAGGAGTCATGTGCGTACTAGGATCGTGTGCCTGAGAGACAGAGGTGAGGACAACTGGAGTATGTCATGATGCATATTAAAAGGGTTACATGTGTCCAGTGGACACGTGTGTGAAATGGACAGCTATGCATGGAGCAAATGTTGTTCTAGGAACCGATTGGCCTTTTGTTTCCGTAGGGTGAGAGTGGGATGTGGGGGAAGGAGAGTAGGTATGCTCATGGAGGATAGGTAGGGTAGGATGACAGACAAGACAGCATACAGGGTCAGTATATGACACATGTGAGGTGATACACCTCAGATGGGGAGGGGTGTTTGGCCTGCACAAGCCCAGGAGCCCCCAGATGGAAACAGTGGGATGGAGGTCCCCAGCCATGGGCAGCCACCACTGCACCAAAACAGCTGCAGAAGTGGCAGTGCTGGGGGCTGTCTAGGAGGTGCAACTTCATCCTGTAAATGTGACAGTCTGCCCTTGATCTGGTGTATCTGGCCTCAAAACCCCTTATTGAACCCCCTATGCACCACGTCTGGGATTGTACGACAGTGGACATGTCCCTGTCTGGACCTGTTCCGAGAAGGGACAAGCCCCATCCTCAGTGGTGGTACCTCCGAAGGCAGTGCAGAGCCAACAGAGGTGGAGGTCCAAGGCTGGGCCACAGACGTGTTGATGCCTGGTGCCATGGCCAGCTGAAGTGGGACAGGAGGTTCTGCCAGGACCTCCAAACCCATACAACCTATGGTGTTGCAGTTTAAACACAGATATGGCTTAGTAATAGTCAACAGCATTCAGGATTACTTACAACAGCATGGATAGATATGACCATCAACCCAACACAACAGATGGTACACATTTGCAGAGAGAGCACAACACATGCATATATACTGCATGACATCTGTACAACATGTAGAAGACTTGTGACTGTAGCTATGAACAGTGGCCCATTATTGACATGTCACTGAGAACCCCAGACAGTGTCTGTCATACCACTGTTTCATGTGACATATGTCCAGTCAGGGATGCAATGGCAGTAACTCATCACTATCACCATGTACTGGCTGCAGTCCTTACACTATGTTCCTGCTGTTCACAGATGTGTGTTCAGTGAGTAACACAGGAAACAAATGGTTCCACACACTGACCAGTCCACAGATAGCCTTACAGATGGGGGTCCTTCATAAGCAGAGCATTGTCTTGCCAGTTTTAAAACATGCAGAATAGCCATTACCACACACACCTTGTTAAACAAGCAGTTGTCTCAATGAAGTATAGCTACACTTACATGCTGTAGTTATGTCTGGCACATCACCCTCCTGTCTTTAGGCTATTTCCCACCATGTATGCTGTTTGAGGAACATCCAGATATCATCTGTGATGCCATTTACCAAACACCAGATCCAGGTACCACTCACAGTGACTGTCATGGGCAAACACCAACATGATGTTGCTAGATATTGTACTGTGTTTTTCATGCGAATGGCTGTGGGAACATCATTGCAGCTGTTCCACATGCAATCAGCTAGAGGAGGACTGCAATAGGTGAAGAGGCCATCCCCCGAACATGACCATCACTTACAATACACAAGCTGCTGCTGAGCAGGTGTACACCTCCACATCCACCAGAGAGTGTGTGGGAGGGACAGACAGAGGCAAAGTACATCAGAGAAGGGCTTGGAGACTAAAACCTAAGCATCGTCTGTCACACACCTACCAGTACAGGGGTTCAAACCCCTGACTGACTAGTCATTACTGTTACAAGTGCATGCAGTTACTCCATGTGCCACAAAGCTAACATGTTGGTGTGCTGTAAGAACATATAAGTGTGTTGGTGTGTGACATCTGCAACAGAGATATAGTAGACAGACATTAGGTGTAGCACACATGGCTGTCCACATCAACGGATGTCATTGTCAACACAACCACACTCTCTAATGGACTCACATTGACACTCTTTGCCAGGCCCACAAATACACTCCCAAACCACTTAGTTTGCCACACTGCAGTAATGCACAGGTACTACATGCACCACAGGGGATATCCGGAGGTTCTATGAGCTAGGGCATGTGAACGTGGTTGACATCTGTCAGTATGCCAGTGGGAGTTATACTGGGAGTGACTGTGGTTGGGATCATCATACCCCTCATGCAGACATAAGGTGCCAGTACTGACATGCATGTGTGCATTGCTTCATGGGTGTGTAGTGTTTGGCTGTGCAAGATGGCTGTACAAGGCTGGGTGAGGGGTAATCATTGGCATCATGCCACCTGACAATGGTGTGCAGTGTGGTACAGGGGTGCAGTGTGTGCAATGTCCCACACAGATGGGTATTGTATGAACTGTCCTGACATCCTGATTACCATTGTGTATGGCTATAGCTTTGCCATGCATGCCATGTCTGTGTTTGATAGTCCTTGACATGGACATTGCCTGGGATGTGCATGTCCCACAATAATGTAAAGTGACATGTACAGGTGTACCTGGTTTGGCTGGCACATGTTGTGTACACAGACCATTATCCTCCGATATTCCAATACTGGCCTGGTGTGGCAGAACCTGCTTATAGTTAGCAGGTTGACCCTGCACTTTCATTGATAGCATGATACAGGTATTCCCTGGTGTCAGTGGCATCGGTCCATACAGGGCACATGTGTAAGGCATTGTATGGCCTCTGTGGATCATATTTGATGGCACCACATATGTTGCAGGCATCCAGTGGGGATCATAGTGAAGGCATTTATGTGCCTATCATACTGCTGTACAGGGTGCCATGCCATCTGCAGCCCACTTAAATCATACCATGCCTACTATCTGTCATCAATGTGCAAGGTACTAGCAACATAGTAGGATATTCTAGGCAAGTGTGTTTGTGTATGACACATGGGTTCAGGACGTATTCTGGGTAATAGTAAGGTTGCATACTTTGTTCACCTGGCCTTTTTCCAGATGTAGGGGTATGGCTTGCCAACACAGTCCCTTGGCTGACTGACATCTGTACTCCTCATGAGGTGGACATTGTGACATATAAGATGAACACCATATAGGAAAACTACAAAAATCACTCCCCAGCATGTCCAGTGGTTAGACACTCACAGCCACCTCTACACAGGCTCTGACAGTCAAACACACACACACACACACACACACACACACACACACACACACACACACACACACACACACACACACACACACACACACACACACTTGCCATGTCATGGAATAGAACCCCTACCTAACTAGTGTATCACACTACAGCATTACACAGTTACAGCATGCACTATGGAAATTACTGGGTTACAGCAGTCCCAAAGGTGTATGTCTAGGTGGGTGACATCAGCAGGATTGCCAAAGGTGGTCATGTGAATTGTAAAGAGTGTGCATACTCTAAAAAGCATAGTTCCTGTCTCAGGCAGACAGAGACACACACACACAGGTGGTCTCTTTTGCAATAGAACCCCTACCTAACTAGTTTATCACACTACAGCAATACGCAGTTATGGCACATGCTACGGAAAATACAGAGTTACAGTAGTCCTAGAGGTGTATTCCTAGGTGGGTGACATCAGCAGGATTGCCAAAGGTGGTCATGTGAATCGTAAAGAGTGTGTATACTCTAAAAAGCATAGTTCCTGTCTCAGGCAGAGACACACACACACACAGTTGGTCTCTCATGGAATAGAACCCCTACCTAACTAGCTTATCACACTACAGCAATACGCAGTTACAGCACACGTTACGGAGAATACTGGGTTGTAGCAGTCCCAGAGGTGTATACGTAGGTGGGTGACATCAGCAGGATTGCCAAAGAAGGGCATTCCAAGTGTACCGCAGGTTGTACATGTCTGTTACCTGCGTGTACCCGCTGCTTACTTTCACGAAAACACAATTACACCTGCTTAAAAGTGTCTTATGCCATCCTAATTGACAGTATCAACAAGGCTTGCAGGTCTTGAACTCTGGACCATGCACACTGAGGTCATTAGATGTACCACTAAGCCATCTGGATTGTACACATGTTGCATGGAGTCTATAATGCACATCCTACTACAGGTATTCCACTGTACTGAAAACAAATGGGACAGTCACTTTGTGTACATATGTACAGTACCCTCGAATGTACATTACTCTGTGAAACAACAAAGACACGTCTACATTTGTACAAGTGTCATACCTACATATATATATACACATATATATATATATATATATATATATATATATATATATATATATATATATATATACACACACCTACGGGATGTGTACACACACATATATATATGCATATACACAGACACAGCCATAGCCATATATATATATATATATATATATATATATATATATATATATATATATATATATATATAATATATATATATATATATATATATATATATAGATACACACACACACACACACACACACACACACACACACACACACACACACACACACACACACACACACACATGTCTGAACATCCTTTGTGACACAGAAGGGTTCCAAAGGAACTGATGTGTACACAAAACAGAGGCATCTCTTGTTTTATAACATTTAAATCATAAGCAGTTCACCAGAGAAAGGATGGTTGTTGTGTATGTGGAGTTTAGGGTGGGGAATGATGGCTAATGTAATCTACCCTGGGGATTATGGAGTTAGGGTGGGGGGATGATGGGTATGGACCTACACCCCAGTGACCATTTCTGTGTCACTGCTTGACAGTGGCACAGCAAAATAACATACCAGACTGTAGTCATGCTTGACTGTGTATTCTTTACCATTCCTAACTATGTAATACTTTGTAGACACCGGTCACTACAGATAGCTACCATGGTGTGCTAAAAGACATTACACATGTGTATGCCTGACTACAGGGTAGTCACACACACAAACATGCACACACTTGCCAGTATTGTGCATACACGTCTTGCCTATGTAAAGGTTACTAGTACAGTGGTATGCAGTTGGGGTATGTGCTACAGAACACATACAATTACACTTACTGATTCCATGTCTGAGCTTGGTGGTATCACAGGACCAATTACTTGCAGTGTGGAGGGGGGAAGATAGAGGTTTAGTGGTTGACAAGGATAAAAGCCAGTGAAAAGGAGGTATCTCTTTGGAATGCAAAACCCATTGCCATGACAGGATGCAGACACAAATACACACCCACTAAGCCTATGCTGACACACACACTCAGGCATTTGCTGAGACACACACACACTCAGCCATTTGCTGACACACACACAATTGCCAGTGGTGGGATCAGAACTCCTGCCTATCTAAGGATCACTGTTACAGTACTACGCAGTTATGAGATGCACCACAGAGATTACATATCCCAAGGCAGTCAGACTGCCCTTCTACAATTGAGGACAAAAACAGGGAGACTGACAGTCACAAAGTACATAGCTGTAGACCTGTGTGTTTAAACTAGGTGTCTATTACAACCTGTATGCACAAACAAGACACACCATCCAAAGGTAGGCCTGAGAGGTATAGTTGTAGCACAACAGGAACCTGAACTGGAGTATGGTCATCTGTGGAATGGACATTTACTATCACTATACAGGGTTACAGTGGGCATGCTCATACACTTAGTAGCACAGGGCCGTTTGGGATGCACTATGACTACAACTACACAAGGTTATACTGGGCATGCTCATACACTTAGTAACAAAGGGCGTGTTGGATGCACTGACTCAAATTACACAAGGTGGCAGTGGGTACGCTCATACACTTAGTAGCACAGGGCTGTTTGGGATGCACTCTGATTCTAACCACTGAAGGCCATAGTGTGCATGTTCAAACACTTACATGTACAGAACACATTGTAATGGACTCCTCTTGTAAACACACAGGTTTACAGTTAGGTACATCTTACCTGTCAGTATATATGCACATCGTACTGGTTTACTACCTGATACCTGTATGTGGCCTGTAAATGATATATCTGTGTCTGTGCTGTGTGATACACATGCATACATGTACATGAAGTACTGACATACATATGTTACGTATACACATTCATGCATGTGTGGACGTGACAGACAATAGGTTACCTGGGTTGCACAGGCAGATGCTACCTACAGCATGTGTCACATAACTTTCTGCCCTGAAAGACATACATTGATAGCAGGTTGTGGACAGTGGCGTTATATGTGGAACAGTGACATGTGCAAGCATAATGTGTGAGCCACCTTGTGTAATGGTACTGAGGTGCAGGTGACAAGATGACCTCTTTCGGCTGTAATTTTAGTTGTCATTATTAGCAGGACTGCTACCCTACGTATATCTCACATTGGTCATATACACAAGTTCTGCCACTGTCCGTCACCTTACATGGAGCATTTGCTACCAAGCACATTAATGCCATGTGCAGTGATGTCATGGTATGGGTGGCAACTGCTAGACCAAAACAATGAGCCAATGTCCTGCTGTTATTATGAGGTTGTCCAGTGTCTGTCATTCTGGGCTGTCATGACCGAATGACGAGCCTTCAACACAGAGCAAATGCATCCATGTTACACGTGTGTGTGGATAATACCTAGGTCACATTTACCCATATAGCCGCATTCCAAGGCAAATGTCCTACACACAGAAGTAACACCCTTACACCTACATGACAATTGCATTGGATGCTTAAGCTAACCCGTGCTCGATGTATGGCTTTAGAAATCCATTTGCTCAATGTAAAACCTACAATGGGGAATGCCGACATCTGCAGTGAGGAACACCTGGCTGAAGGCTCTGTAGTGCACAATTGCACTACCACCATATAACACAGATCCAGACATGTGGGCCATAACAGTGGTATGGACCATACCAGCTGGTGGTGTACACATATTCATAAAGGCTACTAACGCATCACATATGAGTCAGGTACAGGTGACAGTGGCAAATGCTGCATTCTAGGTTGTATCCTCATATACGTCCACTACCTTGTCCCCAGACTACAAACACACATCCATATGTGGTATGACATAGTATGGTAGGCCACCAGATAACCCTCGATTGGTGAACTGTATCTAGGCCTACGTCTGCTGTGCAATGTACCCATGTACAGACACAGCTGCATAATGTGTTATGCAATGCAATAATACCACGGTTTGTAATCTGCCCAGTTGTACACATACCAGGGTCCCTCGGATGTTGTCAGCATTAACACGGTCGACTGTTGCTGTACACCAGTAAACAATACCCTCATGGTTGGATATGACCTGACCGTACCTGCCCTGGATATGTACATCCCACACTCATACAAAATACATTACATTACCATAGCTTTCATTTACCTTTCTACATACAGATGGCTACAATCATTACACACATGCACATGGCAGATAGCATGCTAACAGTACATAAGGTTTGATATCTATGTTGACAGAGGTAATATCCCCTCTCTATTGGTCACCCATGACACCTATCATATCATACAACACCCCATGTGGCATGTATGTCTTTAGACATGTCCACCTAATACAATGCCTACAAACATACCCAAATAACAGAACCATAGGACCTACACAAGGCCTATATTGACAGACTCAGTGAAATCCAGCTCTGCAGTGTATGTTCCTGAGTAGTCACAGGTGATATGTTCATGACATGTACAGCCATGTGTGGCCACAACTCCTACATATACCCCATGTCAACAATTGCAAGCCATGCATGCTGTGTGCTGTCTGGACATTAGCCTTAGTACCACAATAGCCAGTACATGCTGGGGTGATATGTTTACAAGCCACAGACCTCACACATGCTTGAATGAGTGTACTACCTAGCTCTAACAGAGCACATTGCTGGCACTCTTCCAGTACACATGAGGTGTGTGTGGCAAATATTATGTGCTCACTGTTGACCATTATAGGTTCATAGGTTCATAGGTTCATACTAGGCTATCTGCCCGAGGGCATTTACAAGCCTAGCCCATAGTTTTGTGGCTTACGCCACCCCTTTAGTTTGGAGAAACTATGCCCATTATTTTGCTGTGCCTCTGTCGAGCAGTGACACTGAGGTAACCCCTGGGGTATATCTGCGATCTCCCATCCATTGGTCAAGATTCCTCTTGAACAAGGCCAGCGAGGTGCTCTGCCTCACATATACCGGGATTTTGTTCCACAGCATAGGGAGTCTTTGGGTGATGAATCTATCCCTCCAGCACATCCTATTAATAACTGTGTCGAGGTTTAAGTCTCCTGCCCTTGTGGCTCTGAGGGATCTAGATTTTTTGAGGTGAATCATGTTCATCAAATCTGGGTTTGACATGGCCTTGTATGTCAGGCACAGGTCACCTCTGAGCAAGCGGTAAGCAACTGAATAGAGCTGGAGTTCTTTCAGTCGGGCAGCATAAGACAGATTTTTGAGACCCTTTATCCTTTTGGTGAGGAACTTTTGTGGCCTCTCCAGCTGCTGCAAGTGTCGGGTCAGATACATTCCGAATGGGGCATTGTACTCAACCATTGGTCTGATGAGTGATGAGTATAGGGAGACTATGACCTCCCTTGATCTAGATGTGAATCCCTTCATGATAAGGTGGGCAATGTAGTAGGTCTTCCTAACTACTTTAGCAATATGAGTGTCGAATGAAAGGCTACTGTCAACCTGGGTCCCCAGGTCCCTGATAACTTCTTCTGTGATCAGTGGATTGCCACCTATATGGTAGCTAGGGGTAACCTTGTTTTTCCTGAAGGGTATGACTATGCATTTCTTGGCATTTAACTTTAGGCCATGGCTCTGGCACCAGTTATCCGTTTCTGTGAGACCCTTCTGAAGGATATCTGTGTCAGATGTGTTTTCGACTACGGCCAGTTTGCAGTCATCTGCAAACTTTGTCAGCCATAACCCTCCTGTGTTTGCTTGTACTTCAGAAAAGTAGATGCCAAACAAGAGTGGGCCCAGGACTGAGCCCTGTGGGACACCACTTGTGACAGGCTTTGAGTCTGATATGGCGCCAGCAACTCTGACCCTGTGGGTTCTGTCACTCAGCCAGTTTGCAACCCATCTTGTGATGTATGGGTTTACATTTAAGCTGATGAGTTTTTCAATGATACCCGAGTGGGGTATTGTATCGAAGGCCTTCGCCAGGTCAAGGTAGGCTGTATGGACTGCCTTTCTTTCATCAATGGCCTTGGTGACTGTTTCAAAAAAGTCAACCAAGTTTAAAAGGCATGATCTGCCTTTGACAAAGCCAAACTGGGTTGGATCCAAAGTCTGCAAATTCCCTATGTCTTTATTTATGAGATCCATTATGATCCTCTCCATGGCTTTGCAGATAAGGCTTGTCAAGCTAATGGGACGGTAATTTCCAGGGTCGGTGGAGGCACCGACTTTATGAAGTGGGACCACAGTCGCTGTGCGCCACTCCCTGGGTACGTATCTGGAGGTGAGACTAAGATTAAACAGCTGTCCTAACTGCGGGTTTAATTCCTCATTGAGTTCATGGAGCACACAGCCGGGGACACCATCAGGTCCCATGGCTGCTGTGTTTTTTGCCTTGGAGAGAGAGCAGTTCTCACCTGGGCGTTAGAGATGTTTGGGGGGCTACAATCATTTGGTATAGATATCTCTCCTTTTGGGGGAGGAGAAGTTTGCACTGAACCTGTCAGCCAGTATGTTGGCAATGTCTGTAGGATCAGTAATCTTCACATCATTTTGAACTAATTCTGAGCATATCTGGGAGTTTCCTCCCAGGTTTCTAACATAGCTAAAGAATGCCTTATGATTGTCTTTTGAGTCCTTAGCTATTTTTCTCTCAAAATTATCTTTGGGTGATTTTATAAGAGCTCTTAGCTTTTTACTTATAGTGATTTTGCTCTATCTTGTAGTAGCTTTCTCCTTTTGTTGTAGAGTTTATTTATGGCTGGGGTCCACCAGACTGGACGCTTGCCTTTGGTGCAAAGAGTCTTTGTTTTGCTTGGGATTGCCTGATCCATGCAGCCCTGCAGGTGCTGGTAGAAGGCATTTGTAAGTGATTCAGTGGCTTGAGTAATGTTTACGCCCGTCGGGGCCTTAAAGGAGACCACACTAGTCTATAGAAGTGTGAAGTCGGCTTTCGCGAAGTTCTTTACTGTGGTCTTTTTTATTTCAGGTGGGGGCGGGATGAGGACCTCCAGCGAGATTAGTTTGTGATCTGATCTCACCAGTGAGGGGTATACTTCCGGTGTTGAACATTGTGCTCCCATGTTCGTGATGATGAGATCAAGTATGTTTTCTCCTCTTGTGGGGATGGTGGCTAGTTGTTCCATGGCATTTGAGTTTATGAATCCAGGAACTTTTGGGCTAGAGTGTTTGGGCTTGAGTAGTGTTCCCAGTCTATATTAGGGTAATTGAAGTCACCTAGTATGATGGTGTTCGGAGATACATTTATCCCCTCCAGTGTTTTCAGGAAAGCCATGTGAGGTTCCTGAGTTTGCGAGGGTGGCCTGTAACATGCTACAAATTGCAGAGCAGTCTTGCCTATGGTTAATTGCACCTGGATGGTTTCCGATGCATCGTGCGTTGCCACCAATCTTGAGGTGTGGGTGTCCTTGATGAATATGGATACCCCCCCTCCTTTCTTGGTATTGTCCGGATTTTGGGGCCAGAACGCATGATATGAGGTAAAACCTGATAGTGCTGGGGTGCTCTCAGGAGCCTTGAACCAGGTTTCTGTCACAGCACAGACATCAATGTTCTCCATACTGAGAAGGGCCTTGAGTGCGTGCATCTTGAGGTTGAGACTTCTGGCATTGAGCAGCATTACCCTTAGTTTTTTTTCTTTATTGTATTCTAGGGTGGTAGGTTTAGAATTTGAGCCTTGCCTAAAAAAGGCACTATGGGGTGGCAAGAGCCTTTGCCAAAATCGAATCCCAGGGGTGACAGGTGCAAGCCGCCCTGCAACAGCGTGGCTTGTCCAGCATGTCATCTCAGGCAGACAGACATTGGATCCCCTTTGAATGACACCAGAGTTTAAGCCAATTGTTAAAGCTGATCATCTTATCTCTGTATTGTGGCATCATTCTTGGTGAAGGTAGGATACTGCTCAAGGTCAGGGTCATACCTGCTTGGGCTACGTAATCAGAGAGCTCCTCAATGTCCCTTTTCATGTAGTCCAAGGAGGTACGTCTCAGGTCGTTTACACCAGCGTGGACAATGATTGAGTCGTACTTGTACCTGCTGTTGAGAGACCTGAGTGCTTGCATTATGTGGCGGATTCTAGCGCCTGACAGGCAGCTTACTGTGACCTTCTCCTTACTCAGTCTGGTGAGCAGGATATCTGTGTATCTGACTGGAGTCACCAATGACTAGTGTGTCTGGCATTGTGTTTGGCCTTAGGGCTGTGACTGCTTGACACTCTGACTGTGTGGTCTATGTGTTGCAGGTGTTGTGTTCTGAGGTGGTAGTTGTTTGGGTGTCTGCTTTGGTGGCCTCTGCTGTTTTGGTAGATTTTTGATCAGAGCCTCCGAGTATGCCTTTGTGTGTTTATGTGTATGATTTGAGGTTGTGATGGTACTATGTGAGACTGGGTCTATAGTGTGTGTGGTTACCTTCTCCTCCTGTCTGGTCTTGCCAGTCCTATGTTGAGAGAGCTCAGCCTCCAGTTTGGCCATATATTTGCATCTCTCGCATGTATTTGTGTTTTGTGGGAGGAGGAGAGGGTTGTCTATGTACATGAGGCAATTGTAACATTGCCTCAATATTCCCAGGTTCACTAGCTGAGCAGGAGAGGACATTAGCAACTGATCCCTCAACATGCTAGAAGGAATAGACAAAAAAACTTAAAAAAGGTTCCGGGGGATGTGGGAACAGTGCCTGGCTTCACCATGGCATTGTCAAGTAACAGTTTGTAGGAGCATGACATGGAATAATGCTGTGTGTGTCATGCTGATATGTACTGTTGTAATATATGTACACTTGGCTACTCAGTGAAAGTGGTGGTGTTCTACCAGTACATGGATACAATATCCATTATGGTGTAATGCTCAGCTATGTTTCACACATGGTGTGGGAAAGGTGTGGAATGTATCCTTTTGACCTGCTAGTGTACGTACTGATGTAGATCACATATGTGTACATGTATTGCCATTTGTGTAGATTCCATGTGTGTGCAGTGTCTGATGTCTGAAGATGACTGTTGTCTTAGTACATCAAGCTGTTGCAATACAGCCTCAACATTGCCAACTGTATATGGTGATATGCTCTAAGTACAGTAAGCCATACATGAGGTATGGACAGATGTTTGGACATGACTACTAAGTTGTGGGGCTTCTTTGCAGATGAATGATTACTGAGAACAGCTCACTGCTGTGTTACAACCAGTCCTACAATAACCTGTGTACTTGCTAAGGTCAGGTTTTGTTAATTGAAGTGGAAGACAGACAATATAGAATGCTGTAAGGGTGACACCGAAGGCAATCCCCATGACACCTGTAACAGTAATACCTCCCCTGTGCATATATTGTGCATATATCAGCACAGTTGTCAAAGGAAAGAGTCAGTAAAATTTGTACCAGATGTGATAGTGCTGTACTGCTGTAGTACCTATCATGAGATAGGCAGGTGTTTGATTCACAGTACTGGCATGTGTGGGTGTATGTCCATATATGTCACATATGGTTAGGAATACATCCCACATGTTATCACTCTCCTGAACACTGTTGCTGACACCAGTAGAAAATGAAGTGTAGAAAGAAAGGTATAGGCAGGTGGTTAAACCTCACACATGTAAAGTGTCTGTATGTGTGTAACATAGGTGTATATCTTTGCGAATGTCGGTGTGTGTGTATGTGTGTGTGTGTGTGTGTGTGTGTGTGTGTGTGTGTGTGTGTGTGTGTGTGTGTGTGTGGCTGTACATGTGTATGGCTGTCCAGTTCCTGGAGTGAGGCTGTATTTTACCATAGTGAAATGTTAATGCCCACTCCCCCCACCCACTCAAAGCAGTCTAGCATCCCTGTTGATATTATCAATCATAGACAGGCATACTAACTGCCTGTTAACATGTACACCCTGGGGTGTGACCTGTTGTTACATAGCCTACTGATGGACCCTTCTCCCCACATACACTTACTGCACTGTAGTATCCCTGTCAATGTCCTCGATCTTAGGCCATTCCAACTACCTGTACATGTGTAATCTCTGTGGCGCGTCTTGTAATTGCATAGTACTATAATGATGATATGCACATAGGCAGGGTTCTCATCCGAACACTGGCAACTGTGTGTGTGTGTGTGTGTGTGTGTGTGTGTGTGTGTGTGTGTGTGTGTGTGTGTGTGTGTGTGTGTGTGTGTGTGTGTGTGTGTGTGTGTGTCAGAGTGTGTGTTACTGTGTTTGGAATCCCTGAGTGTGTGAGTGTGTCTGTGTTTGCATGCTGTCATGGCAGTGGGTATTACTGCTTCCCACTGAGAAGCCACTATTTCCACTGGCCTTTACCCTTGTCATCCAGCATACCACTCTTTTACCCACTCCTCGCTCCAGGTAACTATACCTGTGATGTCACCCACTATGGATGTGACGGCTCTGAACACAGTAGCTTACTACACAGCTATCATGCTCTTGGATCATTAGAACAGTAAACATAATTGAAACATGGGAGAATATAACTGTGATGTGGAAGCTACAAAGTGCATGCAGGTATTGTCATACTGACCTGTGGGTAGTCAAATATGTACATATGGGCCTCCCGCAAACACTAACATCCCCCAGCACATGCAACTACACCTGAAGGAGGAAGGCAGAACGTCAAGATCAACATGCTGTTAGTGTTGTTACACATGATACATGCTGTCAAACGTACAAAATGCATTCTAAAACTGTAATACATGGTATGTTTGCTGCCTGTCAACACTACTCAACAATATTAATCTATAATTGTCTACCTAGTATGTTCACCCTGTGCATCAGACCATATGAACATGGCCCTGCACCGGTGGTGTGGATGACAAGGATGCGGCACAGGCATCCTCATATGCACATGGTGATAATGTTTGCCATAGGTCTAGGCTGTGCCATTGGATAACATCATGTGTGTGTGTTAGGGCCTGTGATATCATTGGGCGTTTGTGGATGTTATGCGTGTGTGTATTGAGGTGCCCTACATTTGTTTCCAGTGTGTGTGTATGCATGCACACAGGTCTGGCATGTGGCTGGCCTACACAAGGGTAATATTGACAGCTGCAGACTGTACAAGGTGGGTGTCACAGTTCACGCTATCCGGCCAGAGCCACATATCCGGCGCCTGCCAGGGATTGCACGGGCACTACCAGGCAGAGGTCCAGATTGGGTACTGTCTGATGACACATGTCCACTGGAATCCTGTCCCTGTTGGGACCATCCAGGACTATCTGCACGTGGCCTGCTGTGCGCTGGTGTGGACTGCACAGCACCAGCAGCACTGCTACTGCTACTGCCACTATGGGAGTGGGCATGTGCAGTGGCATGTTCACATAGACCTTCAAGAGGTGATGTAGCTGGCTGACGTCCATGTGCCCGATGCCTCAATCCCACCAGATGTTCCAGCACAGACATTCCATGCTCGAGGATTGACATGCCATGGTCAAGGACTCTCACTATGTCATCCAATCGTTTATCCAAAACATCTGCAAGATGATGGTGAGCATTTCCAAGTGCCTGGATATTGTCAGTTAATGAATGGACAGCAGCCCCTGAAGCCTCAGACCATCTCTGTTGTGCTATTCAGCACATGCATGTGCCTCCATTACAGCCTGAAACATGCATCTGGTGACTCCAGCTGATGTGCTTCATCTCGCAGGGGCATGTTGGCCAGTAGTCCTCCTATGAGCGCTGGGAACATGCCTGTGTGGGACATCACTAGTCTTTTGACTGGGATCATGGTTTTCAGGCACATCTTCCATAGTCACCACACTTCCCTGTTCCATGCTACCACCCACCAACTGTCCTTCCTCTATGGCCGGTGGTGATGGGGTATGTGCATGCAGGGGAACTGTGTGCGAGGATAATGGGGAGACAGGTGGAATGGCAACCAATGGCACAGAGTCAGCCCCTGATAACCCTGCCTGTGCCTCAATCAAACTACCATCATCACTGCTAGAGTCTGTGGGGACACTAACATCAGGTGGACCGCAGGAGGGCAATGCACCTACATCAACACCTAAGTGGGGAAGACAAGAACTGTACATTACAAGTTATACCAGACACACACAGAAAGACAGAGAGACACACACACACACACAGACAGGCAGAGACACACACACACACACACACACACACACACACACACACACACACACACACACACACACACACACACACACACACACACACACACACACACACACACACACACACAGACAGACAGAGACACACACAGACAGAGACACACACAGACACAGAGGCACAGACAGACACACAGACAGAGACACACACAGACACACAGACAGAGACAGACAGAGATACACACAGACAGACACACAGAAAGACACACACAGACAGGCACACACAGAGACACAGAGAGACACAGACAGATAGGCAGAGACACACACAGACAGACAGTGACACACACACAGACAAAGACACACAGAGACACACAAACACACACAGACACACACAGACACACACAGACACACACTCTACATGCAGATGATATGGCAGATGGCATTCAGCTCAGACAATTATAGTTTCAGCTTAGGCAATTATAATGGTAGTTATCATGCATCCCTGAGTTGCACACAACAGCATATGCTCTAAGTACAGTAAGCCATACATGAGGTATGGACAGATGTTTGGACATGACTACTAAGTTGTGGGGCTTCTTTGCAGATGAATGATTACTGAGAACTGCTCACTGCTGTGTTACAACCAGTCCTATAATAACCTGTGTACTTGCTAAGGTCAGGTTTTGTTAATTGAAGTGGAAGACAGACAATATAGAATGCTGTAAGGGTGACACCGAAGGCAATCCCCATGACACCTGTAACAGTAATACCTCCCCTGTGCATATATTGTGCATATATCAGCACAGTTGTCAAAGGAAAGAGTCAGTAAAATTTGTACCAGATGTGATAGTGCTGTACTGCTGTAGTACCTATCATGAGATAGGCAGGTGTTTGATTCACAGTACTGGCATGTGTGGGTGTATGTCCATATATGTCACATATGGTTAGGAATACATCCCACATGTTATCACTCTCCTGAACACTGTTGCTGACACCAGTAGAAAATGAAGTGTAGAAAGAAAGGTATAGGCAGGTGGTTAAACCTCACACATGTAAAGTGTCTGTATGTGTGTAACATAGGTGTATATCTTTGCGAATGTCGGTGTGTGTGTGTGTGTGTGTGTGTGTGTGTGTGTGTGTGTGTGTGTGTGTGTGTGTGTGTGTGGCTGTACATGTGTATGGCTGTCCAGTTCCTGGAGTGAGGCTGTATTTTACCATAGTGAAATGTTAATGCCCACTCCCCCCACCCACTCAAAGCAGTCTAGCATCCCTGTTGATATCATCAATCATAGACAGGCATACTAACCGCCTGTTAACATGTACACCCTGGGGTGTGACCTGTTGTTACATAGCCTACTGATGGACCCTTCTCCCCACATACACTTACTGCACTGTAGTATCCCTGTCAATGTCCTCGATCTTAGGCCATTCCAACTACCTGTACATGTGTAATCTCTGTGACGTGTCTTGTAATTGCATAGTACTATAATGATGATATGCACATAGGCAGGGGTTCTCATCCGAACACTGGCAACTGTGTGTGTGTGTGTGTGTGTGTGTGTGTGTGTGTGTGTGTGTGTGTGTGTGTGTGTGTGTGTGTGTGTGTGTGTGTGTGTGTGTGTCAGAGTGTGTGTTACTGTGTTTGGAATCCCTGAGTGTGTGAGTGTGTCTGTGTTTGCATGCTGTCATGGCAGTGGGTATTACTGCTTCCCACTGAGAAGCCACTATTTCCACTGGCCTTTACCCTTGTCATCCAGCATACCACTCTTTTACCCACTCCTCGCTCCAGGTAACTATACCTGTGATGTCACCCACTATGGATGTGACGGCTCTGAACACAGTAGCTTACTACACAGCTATCATGCTCTTGGATCATTAGAACAGTAAACATAATTGAAACATGGGAGAATATAACTGTGATGTGGAAGCTACAAAGTGCATGCAGGTATTGTCATACTGACCTGTGGGTAGTCAAATATGTACATATGGGCCTCCCGCAAACACCAACATCCCCCAGCACATGCAACTACACCTGAAGGAGGAAGGCAGAACGTCAAGATCAACATGCTGTTAGTGTTGTTACACATGATACATGCTGTCAAACGTACAAAATGCATTCTAAAACTGTAATACATGGTATGTTTGCTGCCTGTCAACACTACTCAACAATATTAATCTATAATTGTCTACCTAGTATGTTCACCCTGTGCATCAGACCATATGAACATGGCCCTGCACCGGTGGTGTGGATGACAAGGATGCGGCACAGGCATCATCATATGCACATGGTGATAATGTTTGCCATAGGTCTAGGCTGTGCCATTGGATAACATCATGTGTGTGTGTTAGGGCCTGTGATATCATTGGGCGTTTGTGGATGTTATGCGTGTGTGTATTGAAGTGCCCTACATTTGTTTCCAGTGTGTGTGTATGCATGCACACAGGTCTGGCATGTGGCTGGCCTACACAAGGGTAATATTGACAGCTGCAGACTGTACAAGGTGGGTGTCACAGTTCACGGTATCCGGCCAGAGCCACATATCTGGCGCCTGCCAGGGATTGCACGGGCACTACCAGGCAGAGGTCCAGATTGGGTACTGTCTGATGACACATGTCCCTGGAATCCTGTCCCTGTTGGGACCATCCAGGACTATCTGCACGTGGCCTGCTGTGTGCTGGTGTGGACTGCACAGCACCAGTAGCACTGCTACTGCTACTGCCACTATGGGAGTGGGCATGTGCAGTGGCATGTTCACATAGACCTTCAAGAGGTGATGTAGCTGGCTGACGTCCATGTGCCCGATGCCTCAATCCCACCAGATGTTCCAGCACAGACATTCCATGCTCGAGGATTGACATGCCATGGTCAAGGACTCTCACTATGTCATCCAATCGTTTATCCAAAACATCTGCAAGATGATGGTGAGCATTTCCAAGTGCCTGGATATTGTCAGTTAATGAATGGATAGCAGCCCCCTGAAGCCTCAGACCATCTCTGTTGTGCTATTCAGCACATGCATGTGCCTCCATTACAGCCTGAAACATGCATCTGGTGACTCCAGCTGATGTGCTTCATCTCGCAGGGGCATGTTGGCCAGTAGTCCTCCTATGAGCAGCGCTGGGAACATGCCTGTGTGTGGGACATCACTAGTCTTTTGACTGGGATCATGGTTTTCAGGCACATCTTCCATAGTCACCACACTTCCCTGTTCCATGCTACCACCCACCAACTGTCCTTCCTCTATGGCCGGTGGTGATGGGGTATGTGCATGCAGGGGAACTGTGTGCGAGGATGATGGGGAGACAGGTGGAATGGCAACCAATGGCACAGAGTCAGCCCCTGATAACCCTGCCTGTGCCTCAAACTACCATCATCACTGCTAGAGTCTGTGGGGACACTAACATCAGGTGGACCGCAGGAGGGCAATGCACCTACATCAACACCTAAGAGGAGAAGACAAGAACTGTACATTACAAGTTATACCAGACACACACAGAAAGACAGAGACACACACACACACACACACACACACACACACACACACACACACACACACACACACACACACACACACACACACACACACACACACACACACACACACAGACAGACAGAGACACACACAGACAGAGACACACACAGACACAGAGGCACAAACAGACACACAGACAGAGACACACACAGACACACAGACAGAGACAGACAGAGATACACACAGACAGACACACACAGAAAGACACACACAGACAGGCACACACAGAGACACAGAGAGACACAGACAGATAGGCAGAGACACACACAGACAGACAGAGACACACAGACAGACAGACAGAGACACACAAACACACACAGACACACAAAGACACACACAGACACACACTCTACATGCAGATGACATGGCAGATGGCATTCAGCTCAGACAATTATAGTTTCAGCTTAGGCAATTATAATGGTAGTTATCATGCATCCCTGAGTTGCACACAACAGCATGCATGTGGTATAGCAGACGGCATGCACCTTACATAATTATAGTGGTGGTTAGCATACATACCTGTATTGCACCATTTGTGTTAGTAGCCTATGCCCCATACCTGCAACACAATCCATGCACTTTGCACCGTTGCACTGCACTGTCATGGTGTGTGCAACATACATCACATGTTAACAGACCATTGCTGACCTTTGTACATCTGTCACTGATGCTTTGTGTTGGCCACCGCCCCTAAGTGTGAGGACATGAGCAGTAGGGTATATCGACTGCATACTATGTTTGCCTGAGCCCTAGCTTGCATATCTCCCCCAAAGCAGTGCATGTCTGTTCAACATTATTCCGCCTATCCCTGAACTGAGTGTAGACATTGTGCATGTGGCTGTACACACATGTTTGACATGGCTGTCCCTACTTTGAAATAGTGCCACAGACCAGCACAGGTTTACAGAACACCAGCCTGCTGTGTGGCGTACGACCTTGCCAATCACATGTAGTATGACATGTCTTCTGCTGACATTTTGAATGACATGCATACATGTGTAACACAATGGTGTCCTTTCCAATCTATAGTACGGTAATGTTGTCCCAATGCAGGGATGTGTTATACTAACATGGGCCTTCGGCTGATGCAATGTTGTCTTTCCACCATACAAATATGCAGACACATACTGCACATTGAGCTGATGTGCATAGTCATTGCAGGGCATCATGTGGCTTCACAATTGCTATACAGTGTGAGCTACTGACACAGTTCATAGCCATGACTATGTTCACATACAATACATATCTAATGTGGAATGTGACCCACGTCACCAAGGTGTATACACAATAAACCCTAATGTGGAATGTGTGACACAAGTCACAGATGGGTATACGGATGACACCCCTGTGCATCTGCAACCATATTACTGATACCTGGCAACTATGCCCACACATGGCTAACTTACAAGTACTCTATGTCCCACATGCCATCTGTGTATCTCACACACATGAGGATCAGGCATGACAGTGATGTCTGACACCAGCAAGGTGAATATACTGTATCTATGGCTTGATGAGAATGTATGTGTATGTTGTGCAGCACATGTATGTATTTGGATACTGTATAGGTGAATGCTTCCATGTCGTGACACACTCCAGATGTTCAAGACATGTTATGTGGTGGTTTCATGTTATGCCTACACAAGCTGTGCACAGGCCTGTATGATGTTTAGTGTTTCACATCTGCAATATCATCATTACACAAAGGCCATAGTTGCATTATGTCAAGCCAATGTACAACAGGGTGTACACACATGTACATCACTTCTACTGTGTGTTTTGCTTCATGTCTCTGGCCATCCTCCATTACCATATACACATGTTCAGTCCAATGGTTGTGATGGCCATCTTATTTTACATGCCAGTGTTATCCCATATGACATACACCCATAGATGTCATATGCTCCACTGAGGACAGGGTTATGCAGACAAAGGGTGGTATGTATGGGATGTGAGACATGTTTTGCAGGATAGTTGAGCAGCATTGCAGTCAGCCCACTACATGTCATGGACATGTCTGATAGCACATGACATTGTGTGATATTCATAGCAAGGGTATACTCCACAAGAGTGTATCCTATGGGCCGGGCATACTCCATCTCCAACACATTTAGTGTGTGTGCAAACATATGCTCTTTCTACAGTACTGTTCATATTCCCAACATGTGTAATGCTGATAGTTAGTACCTGTCCCTACAGTGGAACACACCTCTACCATTGTATTCACTGTTGTCCACACATCTGGCAATGACGGTTTGGAAGGTTTAGTGTAGGTGTTTCATATAGTCTACAATTGTTTCACATAGGTAAGCAGTGTGATGCATTGCAGGTCTGACCAGCGTCCATTACCAGGGCCACCATACATTATGTGTACATGTGTCATGGCAGATAGCATGCAATTAATATGTTCTGTGCATTTTCAAGCCTGGTAAATAATAACAATCTCACCTGACACAGGCTTCTGTCACTGCAAAATGCCAGAGGTACCTAAACTGGAGTGTCACAGCAGTAAGATCATTATCCACACCTGTGTGGTAGCTACAGGGTGCAATGTCTATGTCAGCACATAAGCCAGTACAATATACTATACTATGGAGTATGCACATTTGTGCATACATAGAGTAGCAGACTATAGTATGTGGCATGTGTGCATACATGCCTTGCATATGATGTTACATTGCATATTGTACAGTAACACATGTAACTATGTGATATATGGTTGTGTTTTATGTGCAGTAGTGACTTACCAGGCAACTCAAGTGTCGGTGGTTGAGAGACACCCACCTCCACAATACCAGCTAAAGCTTGTGGATGGAGGTCTGCAGGTGTCCCTAGGTTGGCCAGTAGCTCCTCAGTACATGTGAGTGGGGGCTGGGTGAGTGCCCCCCCCAACTGTTGCACCTTGTTCCCTGGCGATTGCATTAGCACACTGTTTTGTCTGTCTTATCAGGTCAGTGCAGTGTCGGCGCACCTGCTGATAGGTGCGATTGTGACTGTCAACATCATTTACCCTCCTGCAGAGTTCCTCCCACAGTGCATCCCGCTGCTGTGCATCCTGTGGCACATGGCTGAGGAGTGTTGTGCAGTTGTCGAGGAGGTATAGGATAAGGACCTCATCCTCCAAGAGGCTGTATGGTGGCAGTCTGCTACGTGGCATACCTGGAAGACATAACGATGGAGACAGGTCACAGTAACTCACAGAGAAGTACAGCAGTACAGCTGAACATACATGTGTATCACATTTATTAAGATTACAAATACGTCTTTGTAGATCTACATGACACTAACACTACTGACATGTATAAGTCAAACACACTTGACACCTACTGGTGATGTGATGTTATCGCCATATATGTGTGTGTCATGTGATGACATTGCTCATACACCATGTGGATGTTGTCTTGACATGGGCATGTCTGTTTGCCTGTGGTGGTGTCTTTACCTATCAGCAAATGCCTGGATGTGTTCACAGTAATGCAATCAACCTTAATGCTGTGTATATGCCACATATATAGTCATACATAACCATTAGGGACATGACCTGTGACTCTGCAAACTTGTAAGCATGTATGTGTTTTGCCATATACATCTACATGGCACTGTACAGCTGTGTAGCATCCTGCCATGTATTGCCTGTGTTGCACATGTGTAGCACATGGGACAATAGCTAGACTGATGGTATTTGCAGGGTTGGATATCAACTATGGCATGTATGGTCATAGTGATCTAGTAGGCTATACGCCCTGGGCCATTTATGAGCCTAGACAGACAGGTTACCTAGCTGTAGGCAACAGACAGGTAAGTTTCAGTGGCCAGTTCAAGCAGGGCCACAGAGCTGATACACATGGTTACTGATATATTTGGCATGCGGTCATCACACCATGTCACAGAGAGGGGCAATGTGCAGCTTCACTGGACAGGGATGCATAGTATGGCAAGAGTATGTTAAGTGTATGGGACAGGGATCTGTCAGGCATGTTGTGATCCTTGTACTAGAAAGGTGGCTGCCCATGAAGTATGCATTTATTTGGGATCAGGATGTGTTAAGTATAGCATGTCCAACACCTCTGGGTTGGACATGGCTTTATTCAGGGTAGGCTGCATGCTACATAGTGCAGCTAGGGATTGTGAAGGGCAGTGTAGGCCATCTACACATGGGCAATAACCCTTAAAGGAAATATGTTATCTATTATAGGTCACATGGGTGTTGAGTATGGCTGAGCAGTTATCTGTATATTCCTGGATGGCACCCTGTCATGATTAGTGGTGCCACATATGACTATCTGATGCCTTCTGTGTTAGTCTGTGTGGTATAGATAGCAAAGAGGAGGAGTACCAGGAATGACCCCTGTATTACTGTGGCTGGCACTAGTTTGATGTGCGTGTATTCGTCAGAAACTTTCTGTAGTGTGGCTACTGCCAGAAGTCCAGTTGCCAACCACTTCTGTGACATAAGAATATACACCTAGTTTACTGAGTGTAGCTGGAACACAGTATGTATGATGATGTCCTACGACCTGGCAAGATCATGATATGCAGTGTGAATCAACCCTACTGTCATCTACATCTGTACCGAGTACATCAATTACATTGACCACGGTTCATGGCCGTACAGACCAGACTCAGCGGGGTAGTTGTGCACTATGTCCCATTATCAATGGTGTCTCCCCCTTTGTGGGGTGTGATAATTGTTGCTGTGCACCATTCGGTGTGTACACAGCCTGACATGGAGCTATGATTGAACATGATGCATATGTGGATAGCTGAATGTTCTTACATTTGTGTAGGATACACTCTGGGATGTTGACAGGTCCCATGAAAGCTGTATGTATGGCATTAGAGAGTGCAGCTTGCACCTGCATAGTCATTAGTACAGGGGCCCTGTAGTGTACATGGATATATTACTAAGTGCACCTGTTGGGGGTTGATTACAGATGATGCAAGTGTCTACAGGTCTGTTTCCTTCTCTGGGTATATACTCACATATCCACCAGGACCATGAGCTCTGTTGGGCACAGACACCCACTCCCCAAACAGAGTCAGGTATCAATAGGCTCTGATGCCACTATCAACATGATCAGGATATAATCAGATAGTGTGAGCCATAACCTATGATGTGGCTATTACACATGGGCAGCTGTCTCCTAAATCTTACACTCCTACTGCAGATGTTACACTGGAGTTAAAGATGATATGCAACCTGTTTCATTACCAGTGCTGTGCACTACCTTACATACAGTATGTGCAGGTGGCTGTAAGGTTGGGCTACACAAACCTGGTAGTTCAACCAGTGTGTCTGTACTCTCAGTATACACTCTATGTAGGGGTGCACATAGCCATTTGGCCTAGCCCTGTAGCAAGGGTCACTACACATTTGCATAACATGTACACATGCACAGCTGTTATTGCTTGCAAACGATAGTAGAGAGGTGGATATTACATGTGTTATGTGTATGGATAGTTACCTGGCTCTTCCAATTATCTTTCTTATCATGCTGCTAACCTGTCAGATGAATATTATTGCTATGTATCCTGTCATTGAGTATTGTAATTGCCAATAGATATAACTACTGTTTGCATAACATAACAGAACCGCTATGTAGAATAGAATACAAATCTGCCTAGAATACTGTACATTACACAGTTATTGGCACAATATCCCACAATGCACATCATATTTGCATGGTAAGCCCACCTTTAACATGTTCATCTTACTTATACACCCATACATATGTCGCCTGTTACAATATATCGACATATACTATCCCCTGTTATAGCACAACTTGTTGGACCAATCCTGACACTGACAGTGGCTGGAAGCGAATTGGTGGGTTCCAAGCCCATATCATCCCTTGTGGTGTATGTGGAGTGTGCCGTGTGACCTACAGCAGTACATACATAGAATACTACAAGCACTGCTACTGCTCAACAATACATCACTACAAGATAGCTATTTCCACTATATGCATTGATTACACTGTAATTCTTACAGTACAGATACTACATACACAGACATACTACATGTTATATATACCGTCTTAGTAATTGGAGGTGTTATTAACTAGTGTAATACTCATTTTTGGTTTGTCTTTCAGTGTTTTGTACTGTCCTACAGGTAGATACAGATGGTTAGGATGTGTGACAAGGCAACCTTTTATAGTTACAGATCAGTAACATGTGCTATCCTGATGGCCAATTGGTGTTCCTAAGTAGCTAATTACATGCACATCAGCTGCGCTGCTACTGCCTTAGCCAATAACATGGCTACAGTGTATAACTGAGTACTCTACTTGGGCGTTGTCCATTTGCCTTACTTGTGAGGAAGACAGCGTGGAAGTTTTGTTTGGAATCTATTGCAACAGCTGTATGGAGATGAACAGTAATATATTGTGTGTAATGCCTAGAGGAGTTAGTCTAAATGTGAGTACTGCTGTTATATTTCTGAACATTGCTACTTGTGCAGGGTTTGTCTGTACCTAATACTTCTGCATATGTGTCAGTCTGGCCAGGTTGTTTGACCAGCTCAAGGCTGCATAGCTATGCATATAATGTTAGGGGGTTTACAGTGTGTTTACCAGACATATTTAGTTTGGTGTTACTGTGTATCATACTGTGCTAATAATCAGTACTTGGTAAAACTTCCTGGTGTACGAACCTTTTAACCCTCTGAAACGGGATTAGTTCATACAAACCCTGTTACATCAGCAACTGTTCAATTGTATAACAACAACTATTTCACATAGGGCCATGTTAGTGTGTCTGTGTCCAAGTATGTTAACGTTTCAGAAGATGTTGTACAGTAGTTGCATAATTGGTTATGGTATGACAGTATGTATTGATATAATTATTTTGGTTGTGGAGTAGATGTTGGTGGGTGTACATAGCACATTCAGGTGTGTAGGAACCCCTTTTATACAATGTCTATATGTGTGTGGGTGTTCTTTCCCTTTGTGAACACCTATCCCTTAGTGGACTAATACTATGGTAACTGCAGGCTGATTCATTAAGGCACTATTAAATGCATACTGCATAGCATGCAGGTACTGTTAGTCAATGAATCATTTTGGCAATACATTGGAATGTAATAAAGATTTTCAAAATGAAAGCTGTCTGTGTAATTCTGTCATGGATATTTGCAGTCAATGCAGTTGTGTTGGTTACTGTGTCCACAGAACATATTTGTAATAGTGTATTGGCATATACTCTTCATATGTTATGTTCATATTGTTTGGGGGGGTGGAATGTGTGATTGCTATGGTCCATGTTATACTCAGATATGACCTCTTCAGATGCTGTGTACAGACATGTATGTATGTGTGTGTGTGTGTGTGTGTGTGTGTGTGTGTATATATATATATATAAGTATGTGTATATGTATATAGATATATACATTATTGCATACGTTTATCTGTACCTCCATAGATGTGTAGATGTTTTTAACTTATCTATATATCTACATATATATGTAGACCTGTATATATCAACATGTCTCTATGTATCTCTCTCTCTCTCTCTCTCTATATATATATATATATATATATATATATATATATATATATGCACATATATCTATATATGAGTATACACCTTTAATTGGGTACATGTTGGGTTGTCCTATTTCAACACATTCCTCCGTTTTGTGTTTTAACCTGTCTGCATGCACAACTAGGATTGGGATTCCAGGTAGCTTAGTGTTAGGTTACTCTGAGGATGGAGTACATGGTTGCGGGTTCTACTCCTGGAATGTGTTATTATTTTACCTCTCATAGTAGGCACTGGTAGGGAAAGTGTGAATAACACACATTTATGCAGTTATGAGCAGGTTTGCCCGTGGTCTGTGCGACATTAAGCAAAGGTCAAACTTGTGAAATGCGTCTCCATTTACCGTGTTGAAGTGCCGCTTACCATTGTGCAAACACGTGAAAACCTGCTTACAACTGCTTTAATCCACCTGCATCCAAAAGCCCTTATTCTAGCCCTCACAATAACCTAACAGCCCTTGCAGGTCTTGAACCCAGAACCATGAACACCAGAGTCACTGACATTACCACTAAGGCATCTGAGATATACATGAATGTACTGGTGTTTAGAATATACATTGTACTACAGACATTCCTCACTGCTGAAAGCAAATGTAACAATCAGTTGGTGTACATATGTCTGATGCATGTTAATGTTCATATGTTTGTGAAAGTAGGTGTTGCAATGTGACATGACAGGGTGTATTATGAATGAGTAAGGTTCTTGCATTGTGTCCTTTTTATATTGTCCCCATACTCCATGTATGCCCCTCCAGTTCACTTATTGGACATCCGACCCAGGCCCTCCTTGATGCATGATTGAATTACTCATCATTCCTCCCCCACCCTAATCTTCACATACACAACAACCACCTATATGTGCAGACATCACTCTCATATATATATATATATATATATATATATATTCGTATTAGTTTGTAACAGTAATACATCTGTAGAATGTGTTGGTTCACAAACTACAGTACATTACAATGTACTGTACATATGTACACAAGGTCACTGTCCCATTTGTGATCATTACAGTGAAATGCATATGATATAAGGTGTAGTCTCAGGACCATGAAACATGTGTATACCTCAGATGGCTTAGTGGTATGTCCCATGACTATAGTGTGCATGGTCCAGTGTTCGACACCTGCGATGCTTTACAAATGTTTTTTACTGCAGAATAAAGCTCATTTAAGCAGTTGTAAGCATGTCTAAAAGTGTTTGTATGACATTATAGCAGCGGTTAAACACAGTTAAACAAATGTTGTAACGTATAACCTGTGTGCTCAAACATGACCACATCCGCTAACTACTCCGGATATATATCTGTCAGTGATGTAAGATCTCACTATGTGCTAACATGACATTCCATTCTCTGTTGACTGTACTCTCCTGCACACATGGGTTTATATGGGTAATTTGAATGTTTATTATACAGATGATAACTACCTATATATGCAAGCTGTGGTTAAGGTATACTTTTGCACATAATAAACATCCCTGCCTTTATCGGGATTGTAATGCACAGACACTATGCGAATGCTGTAACCATTACACTGTTGACATTAACGTTGCTTCCGCCTATTTCCTATTTAGATGATTTCTATGTGTAAGCTAGGCTAAGCAAAGGGCGGGAGCACCCAAACTCACTGAGCTTCACGTACTCTTGACATAACACATAACAAATGTACTGTGAGACAATACATTACATTCCTAACTACATTAGGCATAGCCCCTCACTGACACACTTCAAGGGAAACCTTGTTGTGTGAATGGGTAACAGAATATACACCCCTGTGATCATGTGTCCCAGAACCATACAGCCAGGGGATGGGGGAGCCTGTCCAGTCTGATAGCTGCAAGAACTGTTGGAGGAATTGAATGGTGTTGAATTGCCACATTAGCATGCCCTCTTTAGATCACCAAGTGCCCCTATCACCCTCCACAACCCCAGTCTTCAACAGCTTCCAGCAACTCTGCCTGGAATTACTTCATTGGCTATGCTTGACAGAGGTTCAGTTACTTCATCAATGGTGTGGGAAAGGCCAAAACACTTTTGCTATGCTTCTAATTGCCCTTGGGCAGATAGATAGTAGGCTATCTGTGAACCTCTACCGTGCAGGCCACTATATGTGAATAAATGGGTCTATATTAGACCATCGAGGTTTAAAACCTTCGAATGTTCTAATATCGAACCCTACAGAGTGAAAGCTTAAAATATTGAAGCAACAGAAACCCAAATTCTTTCCTAGGGAAAGATTTTGATTGTCCATTTCTATTGCTTCAGTATTTTCAGCGCTGTGGTGGAAAGTTACGGGTCGGGTTCAGGTAAGTGTCCGATTGTGTGGATGTGAGGGTTAGAGCGGTTTAGGTGAGTTAGGGTTAGGGCATGGGTTAGGTATGTGTGCGATTGTGTGGACATGAGGGTTAGGATGGGTTAGGTGAGTTAGGGTTAGGGAGCAGGTGAGGTGAGTGTGCATTAGTGATGGACCTTAGGGTTAGGGTTTGGGTTAAGGTAAGTAGATGGTTAGTGGTGTGTGTATAGTTTAGTGTAGGGTTAGTTGCAAGATTTTAGGTGCATGAGTGTGAATTGCTGTTTGTTTGGTGTGCTTGTGTTGTGTGTATGTGTTTTGGAACAGCAATTGTTTTTCCTAGGAAAAAAAATCGCTGTTCTGACAGTTCAAGATTGTAAGCTTTCACTTACATAGGGTCGATTAATCACCATTCACTTCTTTAAGCGGTTGGTGATCTAATATAGACCCGAATAAATAGACCTTCAGATCACAATATACAGTGTGAACTCACCATGTAGTCAGGAAACAGTTGAGTACAGCAAGAACATACAGAACACTGATACTTAGTCACTCCAAAAGCCTATCTTGAAAGCTAGAAGACTTGCATAAGTTTAAGGCTTTCTATTGCTTACCACTAAGTTACCTACAGGGGAGATGAAAAACAAGCACAGATGGGGAACATGCATGCAATGATACCATACCGGCCTATATGTCAGCCTTACTCTTTGGAATACTGGCCAAGGCTATTGGCGCCCCCATGATGGCTTATTTAGGAGAGTCTCGAAGGTGAATACCAGCTCTGTAAACAACACAATAGCAGATTCAATGAGGTTTATGCTACTCAACACCAGGGATTGTGATCACAACATGTATGAACTCACAGCACTCCTCAGGATGGACAACATCACATCTGTGCATTATCTGTCTTAAGGCTCCTGAGAGCACACCTGCACTACCAGACCACAACCCATACCACACATTTCAGCCACAGAACATGGACAGACCGACATGGAGGGGCTGTATCCATATTAATCAAGGATACCTACACCTCCAGGTTAGTGGGGCAGCATGATACCTCTGTGATCATCCATGTGCAGCTAACATCAGCCACAACTGCAATGTGGAATGTGGCCTGCTACGGATCACCCTCCATGACACAGGACCTCCACTCCACCTACCTGGAGACAATGGAGAACATGACAGTCCTAACACACACCCTGGCATTGGCCAATGTCAACTACCATACCATTAACTGGGAAACGTACTCCATTACTCACTTCCAAGACCAGCGCTTCCTGGAATGTATCACCTCATATGCCCTGTATCATGTGGTAACCTCCCTAATGTGGGGTGGAAACTACTAGATGTGGTCATCACCAACATGGGCAACAGGTGCACCACAGTTGAGGTTAACTGGTCACTGGTTAGATCTGACCATGAACTATTCACTGTTTCCACACCCTAGCATCTCCCCCACCCACCGATACCACAGTGTATACCTTTCCTACAGCTAAATTTACACTACTAGTGACAGGGGTGGGGGATTTCGCAGCCCCCACACTAAGGGGAAACACTTCTCAAGATACAGACAGATTTACAAATGCAGTCTATAAGCACCTACATGGATGTATGGATCGTGCCATTGCTGGTAAACCAAGACTCATTCCTCCTAGACACGGACACCGGTCTGGTGGACCTCTGCAATAAACAGGCTATACTACAGATGTAGGACAGTGTTCCAGACACACAGCAAATCCCACGAAGGGCAGACATCCATGACCACTATTAGTATGATACGTAAGTCCCTCATGACATCATTCAAGGTTAACATCAGCAGGAGAATACTAAAGGATTCAAAAGATAACCACAAAGCCTTCTTTGGCTATGTCAAGGATCTACGTGGTGACACACAGATTTCCACTGTGGCAGTGAAATATAGCACAAAATATGGTGACCCTAATGATATTGCCAACATCCTTGCAGATACATTCAGTGCATACTTCACCCCCTAAAGAGCCCACAACACTACCCGAAAGGTAAAGTATCCCAACCATCAGGGACGCACAGGTGGAAATGGCCCTCTCTAACTGCAGAACACAGCATCAATGGAGGCCGATGTTGACCTAGACTGCATCTTGCAAACTGTACAAGACAACCTGCCCCCCACCTAATTAAGGATTCCTACCTCAGCCTCTCCACAGACTACATGCCCATACAATGGCGCGTGGCAACGGTTATTCCACTCCATCATGGAGAAATCACAATTGACCATGGTAGCTACCACCCCATAAGCCTGACTAGCCTGTTCTGCAATGGTATGGTCCGCATCCTCATGGCACTCATTAACAATGACATTGGTAACCTTCAAACACGTGACCCAACCCAGGTCAGCTTGGTTGAGTGCAGTTCATGCCTACTAAACCTGTTAGATGTCTTACATACAGTCACCAAGACATTAGATGACAGGGGAGGTGGTTCACACATTCTACCTGGACCTCACCAAGGCTTTTGACACCATGCCCCACTCAGGTATTATTGATAAACACACCAGTCTGTACATTCACCCATACATCACAGGTTGGTTTGACAATGGGCTTACACACAGAACCCACATGGTATGACTAGCAGTCTCCAGGTCCAACTCTTGAACAGTCACAACTGGTGTCCCACAGGACTCAGTCCTGGGAGCCCTACTGTTTGGCATATACATCTCAGATGTACAGGCAAACACAGGTGGACTATGGCAGACCATGTTTGGCAATGACAGCAAACTTGGAGCCATGATTGATAGGCCAGCTGACATGGACATCCTTCAGGGGGCCTCACAGAGAACATCACAGGGTGCCAACGACACATCCTCCAGCCAAGTGCCACTAACTGCATGGTCATTCCATTGTGGAATTGGCACCCACAAATTAACACGAGCGGCAGCCACTTTAATACAGACGAGGTAATGGGGTATCTGGGGACTAAGGTAGATAGTGATCTCCCCTGTGACAATCATATCTCCACAGTAGTTAGGACATCCTTCTATGTAGGCCATCTGATTACTAAAGGATTCTCATTTAGACATATTGGGGTTATAGTGCCCCTTTACTCATCACGCTTCAGTCCCATCATAGGGTATAATAACCCATGTGGGATGTACCTCAGAGGACACGTCCAACAGCTGGGGGGTCCACAAATGTACCTCACCAAGGGGAATACTGGCCTTCAACATATGGCCTGTGCAGCCGGACTGAATAAACTCATGCTTTACTCTGTGGCATCTCGTTTACCCAGAGATGATCTCCACTGACCAACACAGCCATGTTGAACTCAGGCTTGATGGATATTCTCCACCTATGGGAATCCACGTCACAGTGAGCCACACACTGCAGTGAGCTGACCTTGCCACAACAATAACCGGAAGATGCTGGAGGGACAGCTTCCTGTCACAGACACTCCCCATACTTTGGAACAACATCCCTAACTACATTATACAGAGCCCCTCACTAACACTCTGCAAGAGAAACCTTGAAGGGTGGATGGGGAATGGTAGATACACCCCAGGGATCTTGCCATTGGCTCTGCTCCACAGAGGGACGGTTAATGAATCAATTGGGTGGCAAAAGCTGACACATTTTGGCTGGCCTTATGAATGGCCTCTGGCAGTTGGCCAAGTACCTACCTATGAATCTATACATACAGTATCTGCATATGCTGATAGCTTAATTTACTGTTCAGGTGTTGACTTACCTTTTGCCAATGGCTGTTGTGTGTGCAATAGTTGAGAGCTGCCCATGTTGGATGCACACAGTAGACTGCCTATACATGACAATTTACAGGTAGCCTTGTGTATGTGCCATCCATTTTTACTGTGTGTTCAGGTGGAGAAAGGTGTCAGTCCCTAGGTGCCTACACTGTCAGTGTGTGTGCCATACGTTCCCTCTTTGCCAAGGCATGGGCATACTGGGCACACCTCCATCTGCCTACTGGGGCTGGCTCTGGGTGTTCATGGTCTGAGTACCTCTGTGCCTGTGGGGCCCTTGGCAATGGTGGTGGGCTGTGAGGGCCTTCACCATTCTGTCCCTGCTGCAGCTGTTTCCACAGGACCATATTGTGTAGCATGGCACACACTTTGAAGATGTGGGCACACATGCCTGGAGAGTACTGAAAGGCTCCACCAGATATGTGCAAGCAATGGAACTGTGATTTCAGCATCCCAAACACACGCTCTATGATGATTCTGGTTTGCGCCTATGCCTCATTATGGCGTTCCTGCATGGGTGTGTGTGCATTTCTGATGGAAGTCATCATCCACGGTTCCAGTACATAGCCAGCATCCCCCACCAGGTGGCAATTTGGGATGTCCCCCCTGGCAAATAACCGATACAGCTGTGAGGCATGCCAGATGTGGGAGTCATGATAGTTTCCAGGGCTGCCAGCACACACATCCATGATAATGCCCTGGGCATTGCACATGACCTGGCAGTTGATGGAGGGGTATCCCTTACGGTTTATGTCTCGCCTTCTCTGCTCACCGGTTGGTGACTTGATGTGTATGTGCGTGCAGTCTATTACACCCAGTATCTCTGGGTATTCTGCCACATGGTGGAAGAGACGCATATTGCTGACTAACTCCTCCTGCATTTGGGGGAAGTATATGTGCTCATTGGCATGTGGTAACATGGCACCCAGGAACTGGTGTAGTACCCTAGATGCTGATGCCTGTGAGATACCCATGATATCCCCAGTTGGTCTTTGAAAGTTACCTGTAGCTAGTATTCTCAGGCTTACACATACCTTCGTATCCACTGGGATGGGTTCCCCTCTGTTTGTTTCGGCTCTGAGGTGTGGCCGGCACAGCTCCACAAGTTGCTCTAGGGTGTCCCTGTCCACCCTGTAATGCTCTACTATCTTCAAATCATGTAGCCCATGGTAGGTTAGCCTGGGTCTGAACACTCTCCTCCTCCTCTGGTGCCTGCGGTGGTTGTGTGCATCATCCTCCACACCACCTTCAGTCTCCAACACATGCTGGTGGATCAAAGCTATGGCAGCCCCTAACATGTACATAATAAAAGTTCCCCATCTGTATATAGCACTGGTGCAGAGTGTATGGGAATATACAAATGTGTGTGAGGTGCTTTCACACTTTATAGTATTGTGCTATGGATGCTGCTGATGTAAGTGGGTGTGTATGAACTATTCCAGCTGCTGCGTTTTTTAATTATGGGTTTTGCAATGAGTACTGCAAGTGTGGGGCCTTTACTGCGGAGATCTACTTGCCTGCCTTGATTAATCTGTTGCCCTTTAATTTACTTTTAGACCTGGATCCCTTTCCATTATCAGGTATGCATCCACCTGCCATCTTTCTTGTTTTGTACTTTCCCTACCCAGTCATGGCGAAATGTGCCTTGTAGCTGATATACTGTATATTGCCTTTATTCTGCCTTGACACGTTGCTGTTTTCTTTGCAGTACAGCCCCTCCCCTTCCCTGTTCTGCAGGTAGCTGCTTGCAACCTTGTTAGCTGTTGTCAATGGCCCACTGTAGGCTCCTAGGTGTTAATTAGTCATTTGTACTCCAATTTCACTGCTGCAGCATTTCCTTATTTCTTTCCTATATCCTTCCTGTTTCAGCTGCAGTGCACCATGCGCATACCCATTTACTGGATTTACGTGCATTTTCATCTTCATTCACATGCATACTCGGTTACCTTGTGTACTCTCAGCTAAGTATAGCTATGGGCGATTCGACACACCCCTATCCTGCAGCTTTGCCTAGCTAGGGGCAGACCAGTTTAGCAATGCTCCTCTCTTGATGTCATCTTTATCTCAAGGGCTCACCTCAGTCTTATAACACTATGCCATGAGGTGCATCCTTACACCAGTGTGGAGTCTGCGATTCACTATTACGCCTCTCATTTGCATGGCATTGCCTACTAATTCCTAGCTACTGTGCATAACACTGTCACTGCCCCTTAGCAACCCTAGCGCCATGAGTATGGTGTAACATGCCTGCCTTTGACTATTATGGGGAAATCATGATATGTGTTTCATTGTGGTCTTATTCTATATTTTTATATATTCCATGCGATCACCTTTGCGCACCGCTGCCCTGCGCTTCCACGTCACGATAGTGTGACTATATATATTAAATGTTAATTTTATATTTTGTGCATTTTTTATGCCAATGGCTATATATTTAGCCATTGGCACTTATTAACATTATAATACTTGTGTTTGGTCGGCTGTCATGGCTTCGATTTTATGTTTGCAAAAATGTAAACCGTTTTTTACGGTTTACATTTTTGCATGCTTACAATATGCCTGCACCACTTCCTGAATCGCTACATACCTTCATTTGCATGCTACACTGCTGCACATGGGGTGATTAGCATACATGGCTCAGTAGTTGTGCGGTTGTAGTGTACGAAGGTAGTGCACGTGGAAACAGCTCGTACCCTAATCGCTGGGCGGCCATATTTGGTGTTAGAATGCCGACGCAACGCCTGCACCTGGCACAAGCTTCACGAATCCTAAACTAGATATTTTCACAACTTTAAATTGTTTTAACATTAACTTGTAGTATATTTAGTTTTAAATAAGTATACTCTGAAAATATAAATTGTCCTTTTATGATCAACAAAAAAAATGTAACATTTTTCACATGCAACAGATTGTTATAGAAAGGCAAAGTTGTTTGGCTTTTCAGTGGAAAAGAAGCAGAAAGTCATACCACTAGACTGGAAGAGAGGCATTTAATTATAGTGAAGAAAAACATTTTATATACAGACATTTCTAAATTTTATGTAGTATCTAAGCTATTTTAGGGTGATATGTTGACCTGCTAATGCTTTTTGGCTTCTTCACTGAAGAGGAAGATGTTGATGCTCATTCCATGATGGAATTCTGCTTTTCTAACATTTCCTTCACTTCTGAAATGACATCCGTTGTTCCAAGTATTGTGAAGCTTTATTTGTGTTCTCAAAACATTTTCCTGAATTCTAATTTATTTTTATTTCTTCCAAGAAGTAACACTGAAATGTTAGTATTGTGCTGGACTTTTTATACGTGATTTGTTTTTCCCTTTAGCTTAGTTGAAGTACAGTTATTGTCCTGTTTGATATTCTGCATCAATAAAGGGCTTGGTGAAGTACTTTTGAAGTTAAGTTCTTATCTGCAAAAGACAGAAACTTGACTAATTAATTAATCATGGTCTTTGATGTGGCATAGAAAGCTTAGGTACTATAGTGCTATATGGCCCCTGGAAGTTTCAGATTCAACAGTGTGATTCCTGAAGCTAAGAAAAATGTTTGCGTAACTTAGGGTAAGTAATAGTGACTTGTAAAGGTCACTTTTGCACATGTTTGTTGGGTGCAATCCTCTCTGCACTCCCCAATATAGGAATCTGCACCCCACTATAACAATTCTGTACCTTGAAGAAAAGGGAATTTTCTTTAGTATACATTTCCTTGGAATGGCACTCAAATAGTTGCAGTTCTGAGGATTGTATTCATTGTCCCTTTACAATTGGAACCTGGCCACTCTATGCCATATGAGAGAGTTGAGGGTTAATTAAGTAACATCAGGATCCAAGTGATGTAGAAATTACCATGACCCCATTTTGTACTCTTTTAAGTGAGCATATACATTAAAGGTAATCCTTACAGTTGTGAATTCATTTTCTACCAGTTTATCTTGAAGCATTACCATTTCTTTACACAGTATTTAATTTCTTGTTTTACCTCCTCCATCATGGGTCTATATTATAACATCGAAGTCTAAAAACATCGAATGTTATACTATCGACCCCATTCAACCAAAACATCAGAAAACCAAACAGTCAGAATAGCAAATTTTGTCCGAAGAATCCGAGCATGCTGTTCCGACAAACATACACACAACTCAAGCACACCAAAATAAATAATCCACACACATACACTCACGAAACCCTACACTAAACCAGACATACACTACTGGATACCCACTTACCTTAACCCAACCTTAACCCTAAGGTCCCTAACTATCACACACTCACCTTACCCATTCTCTAACCATAACACACCTACCTCACCCTAACCCTCACGTCCACACAATCATACATTTACCTGACCCGCGCCCTAACCATAACTCACCTAACTCATGCCCAATCACGCATTCACCTTCATTCGCACACTTACCTTAACCCGGTCTGTAAGCTTCGCTCCACAGTTGAGGGAATAGTGAAGCTGCAGAAATGGCCCAGTGAATACTTTCCCTAGGAAAGTATTCAGTGTTCTGCAGCTTCACTATTTCAAGCGTTCGCTCTACTGGGTTCGATATTATAACATTTGAAGTTTTTGAACTTTGATGTTATAATATAGACCCCTCCATCACATACCTTAATGGTTTCATAGTCCTGAAACCATACTGTGGCTCATCTAACATCCTTGTGCGAAAAACAAACAAAATAAAAAGGGACATGGATGAATACAGTTATATATCCGCTTTTTCTGGGTTACCATGACAATGGCAAACAACGTTCTGGCAAAGCGGTAAATCAGGAAAAGGAAGTGACACAAAACACCAGAAGTTATGAAAGGGAGCAGCATCAGCAGTCGCAATCTGAGGCTAATGTGGAAGATGCGGTCAGGCGGTCTGACAGGCTTAAAGCTGCTTCAACATCAGGTTATTCTTTTTCTGGGAAAGGGCAACAGGATTTTGGAGGGCAGGGGGCGAGACCGAAGAGTTCCAGATCTCAGAACACCTAGACAGGCCACCCCTGGTACCAGTAAGTGAATATGTGTCTGGTATTTCAAAAAATACTGCTGAAAAGCATTTTTTAACCTCTCATGACTGTGACTGCCAAAATGAAGTTGTTGTGAGGGCAAGGCAAATATGTGATGGCAAGGTTAGTAATATTAATGCCAGCAGCATGTCAAGTTTGTTTCATTGCAGTGATGGTGATTTGGGCTGTTCCAGCCTGAACATTGAGTATGGTGAACTGTCCGATTTTGTGAATGGAGGGAAACCATTTTTGCTTACATCAGTGGACTTATCTGCTTATTCTTATAGTGAGGTTGATTTTGGAGTGATTAATTCAAGTAACATTAATGCTCACAACGTTGATATTTATTCACAGTCTAGGCTAAATAATTGTGACAATGTAAACAATGTTTGTTTAGCTAATAATGTTTACCTGGATATGGAAAATTATTTACCAGGTATGGATAAAGCACTTGAAGTAAATGATGGTTGGTCAAGTGATTGCATTGTTAATCAAGGAGGCAATTCAAGTATTTATGACACCAATGGGGAGATTGATTTGGAAATTTTGATTCAATGTTTGTATGAACAGCAAGTTACTGAACCTGGATTAGAGTCTGTTGTTATTTTCAATAAGAAGGGTGATTTTAAGATTTATAATTATTCCCAGTGAAAGTTCAATGATAGACATGCTGATTTAATGGCAAAAGATTTTACTTTTGTACCATACAGAGTAGGCAATATGGTGGAGTCTATTATTGACTTGAAGCATTATACCAGAAAACTGAACCTAAAGGTTTGGTTTAATGAAGGGAATGAATCAAGGTATTGTCCCAGAGATAGTTGTAAAAGGCCCAGTACCTCCCTTAAATAAAACTATTGATTTATTCGAAAACATTTGTAAGAAGGATATAAGGAGGATTTATGGTAATAACCAAAGAGGTCAGGGCAACTTTGGATCTAACATGACTGATGAAGAGCAACAACTGCTTTTTGATCTGGTTAGTGACCCTACGGTTAGGTTCATGAAACCTGACAAAGGCAGTAGAGTGGTCATAATGGACAGGGTTGATTACTTAGATGGGATGAATTCATTATTGTTGGACAATGCATACGTAGAAAGTTCATTAAGTGAAATTAAAGTGTCCTATAGAAAGATAGACTTATTGTTGGACGACATGTTGTATCAAGCCCAGATTGATGAAAATGAATATTACATGAAGAATAAGCTTCCCAGGGTGTCCAGTATTTTTGGGATAACAAAAATCCACAAGGGCCTAAGAAATCTAAAATTTAAGCCCATTGTGGATGGTAAAAGGTCAAAGACCTACTTCATTAGCAAATATTTAGACCAAAATATGCAAAAATGTCTGGGCATCTTTAATTATATTAGTAAGGACTCATGGGAGTTTCTGAACAAATTAAATGGGATTGATGTAGTACCTGAGTTAATTTTGGTAACCATCAATGTTGGCAACCATTTTTCTGTAATCCCACATGAGGAAGGTTTAAGCTGGCTTGAACAGCAGCTTAACAAAACTAACATTTTCCATCAGGATGAGGTGAATAAATTTGTGGTATTAATGGAGGTTGTATTAAAGAACAACTATATATGTTTCGAAGGGCAATATTGCAAACAAATAAAAGGTGTGGCAATGGGGGCGGCTAGCGCCCCTATATTTGCCAACCTGATTATGTCCTATTGGGAACAGGAATATTTTATGAAAACCTCCTTTATGTCATATATTATGCATTACACTAGATTTCTGGATGATCTTTTCCTTATGTGGAAGGGGACTGAGGAAGATTTGAATGAGTTCATTGTGAGGATTAAAAGAACTGTGCAATTTTTGAAATTCACACATGAATATAACACAGAAAAGATTAATTACCTAGATGTGGAATTGGAAATTGATCAGTTAGATAAGAAGTTTATTACCAGAATTCATAGAAAGATGACTTTTTCCAGTTCCTATTTGGATTATGGTAGCTGGCACCCGCACCGTCAAAAGAAGTCTGTTGTCAAAGGTCAGCTGGTGTGGGCTGCCAGAATGGTTAGATTGCATGATGATTTCCTGGTGGAAATAGAATTCATTATACAGATGTTTAGACAAAGGGGGTACCATGAGAGTCTTTTAAATCAGGTCAGGGTTGAAGTGCTGAACAAACATGAGCAAGGTATATATAGGCAATGGATTTTTGGGATCAAATAGAAGGGTAGATAACATAGTCAACCCTAGTTCAACCCCGATCATAACCTACAATGGGGTGGCTAGCACCATCATTGAGGTTATTAAAGCAAACTGGGAGATTTTGCAGTTTGATAGTAATATTGAACACAGGGTTGGGAAGACCCCTAGGTTTGTGTTTAGAAAGGACAGATCCCTAAAGAACATATTGGGAGGAAGGAAAAAGGATGGAAAAATTAATAGAAAAATTGGGAATTACAGGTGTAATGCTTGTGTATATTGTTCCTTTATACTTGAGACAAAGGAAAAGTTCAGAGTTAATAGAAGGATTATTAACATCCATGGGCACTACAATTGTAACAGCTGTAACGTCATTTACATGGCTAAGTGTGAAAATTGTCCTATATTTTATATAGGTAAAACATCTAGGAAATTCAAAGTTAGGATTGGTGAACACCTTGGTGACATTAGGCATTGTAGAATCACCAGTGCCCTGTACAGGCATGTACAAGAACATCAGGGCCTCCAATTTAAATTTTTGGTAGTTCAACAATTGGTCAAAGATGAGCAAGGATGTATACTTGATGTTCATTTGGATGTACTGGAACTGAGGTGGCAATTGTATTTTAATGCCTCTCAGTATACAGGCTTCAATGAAATGATAAGTATATCCAGTATTTTGAAAATGGACCACATTTTAGACTAACTGAACTAATTTGTTACTGTGTAGAATTCAATGTTTATATATATATTTATACAGTTTTAAGATGGTTTTAATGTTATTTTTAACAAGGAATTTTAAGTCTGTATACGAAACTTGATTATGGTAATTAATTGTGACAGTGTTAATGGGTTTTTATTACCAATGTGGGTTTTCTGCTTTTAAACTGATCTTCATTAAAGTTCTGATTGATTAATTGGGGAGGGTATATAAAAGGCTGGGTGTTGTGTGCACATTGTTCTGATGAAGTCTCTTTGGTGGAGAGGAAAGCACTCAACTCGAATAAAGTGGTTGTCTCATTTGGATTTGTTTTTCTTCTTGCTAGCTCTTGGATTCATTCCTTTTGAAGAGGGCCAAGGAGGCGCTCTGCTTGCTTGACATGTATGGGCAGTCAATTCCAGAGTATGGGGAGTCTCTGGGTCAGGAACCTATCCCTCCAGCATGTTTTGTTCATTGTGATGACAAGGTTTAGATCCCTGGAGCATGTATTGCTCTGAGAGATTGGGATTTCTTTAAGTGGAGCATGTCCAACAGCTCAAGATTTGACATGGCCTTGTATGTTAAGCAGAGATTGCCTCTGAGTAGACGATATGCCACAGACTATAGCTGGTGTTTTTTTAGACGATCAGCATAGGGCATCTGCTTTAGGCCTGTGATTCTTTTAGCATTGTATTTCTGCAGCCTTTTCAGCTGTTGCAGATGTCTTGTGAGGGACATAACAAATTGGGCATTGTACTCTATAATGGGTCTAATGAGAGATGAGTACAGTGGGACAATGACCTCCTTTTTTCTGGATGAAAAGCCCTTAGTGATGAGGTGTGCCACATAGAAGGATTTCCTGATTGTTGTGGTGATGTGGTTATTGAAGGTGAGACCACTGTCCACCTGTGTCCCTAGGTCTCTCATCATACTTTTGGTGTTTAGTGTACTGCTACCTATGTTGTAATTCATGGGTACATGTTTTTTCCCAAAGGGGATAACTATACATTTCTTGGCATTAAGCTTGAGCCCATGGCTCTGGCACCAAGCATCTGTTTCTGTAAGGCCCTTTTGTAGAATACCCACATCATTTGGGGATTCAATAATGGCTCCCAGTTTGCAGTCATCTGTGAACTTTGTTAGCCAGAGTCCCTTAGTGTTGGCCTGTATGTCAGAGAAGTAGATGCCAAACAAGAGCTGTCCCAGGACTGAACCCTGAGGTACTTCACTTGTCACTTGTCTGGAGCTGGATTTGGAGTCGGCTACTTTTACAGTCTGGGTTCTGTCAGTAAGCCAGTTGGTAACCCATTGAGTGATGCAGGGATTTATGCCCAGCTTAGTAAGTTTATCTATGATTCCAGAGTGGGGAATGGTGTTGAAGGCCTTGGCGAGGTCCAGATAGGCTGTGTGGACTGCCTTACCCTTGTACACAGCTCTGGAGACTGACTTGAAGAAGTCAATCAGGTTCAGGAGACAAGATTGGCCCTTCACGAACCCAAACTGGGTGGGGTCCAGTGTTTGAAGGTTGCCAATGTCTTTGTTTATAAGTTCCATGATAATGCATTCCATACCCTTGCAGATCAGGCTTGTCAGACTGATGGGACGGTAGTTCCTGGGATCCAAGGTGGATCCCTCTTGTGAAGTGGGATAACTGTAGCTATGCGCCACTCAGTGAGCTTGAAGCCTGATGTGAGGCTATGATTAAACATGAAACCTAGGTGAGGTGCCAGTTTATTTTGTAGTTCATGTAGTACACAGCCCAGGATGTCATCTGGTCCCATGGATGCTGTATTCTTAGCTTTGGAGAGTGCGGTTTCTACCTGTGTGGCCATGATTACCAGAATTTGGCAATCTTTTGGTATTAAGATGGGCCTCTTGGGGGTGAGAGAGGGAGTGAAGTTGGCACTAAATTGATGTGCCAGGATATTGGCAATATCCTTGGGATCAGTATATTTAATGCCATTCTGTTGCAGCTCAGAGCAGATCTGAGCATTGTCATTTAGATTCTTGACATAACTATAGAATGCCTTGTGGCTGTCTTTGGAATCTTTGGCAATTTTATTTTTGTAACTAGCTTTGAAGGATTTTATGAGGGATCCCAGCTTCTTACTGAGACTGGTAAGGGAGTTTTTTGGATCCTGGGATTTTCCTCTTTTCTGAAACAGTTTCTTCCTTCTGCTGTATAGTTTGTTTATGGCAGGGGACCAGCAGATTGGCTTCTTTTTTTTGGAGGATAGAGTCCTGGTTCTATTTGGGATGGCACGATTCATGCACGAGTGGATGTGCTCGTACAGTACCTTAGTGTAGGATTCAGCAGTCGAACTTTCAGTTCCAGTCTACATGGGTGTCATGAAGTTTGTCACTTCTGACTTGAGTAGCATGAAGTTGGCTTTGGAGAAGTTTTTTTATAAAGGTTTCCTTATGGGAGGAGGGTGTGGGATGTGGATGTCAAGGGTGATTTGGTTATGGTCATACCTGACCAATGAGGGGGTGACCACTGGTGTGGAGCATCTATCTCCCATGTTGGTAATGATCAGGTCTAGTATATTAGAGCCCCTGGTGGGACAATGGATTAGTTGATTCAGGGCAGTGGAATTTATGAATTCCAAGAACTGTTGGGAAAAGGTGCTGGTACCTGAGTAGTTTTCCCAGTTAATGGCAGGGTAGCTGAAATCACCCAGTATTAGGGTGTTTGGTTGTATCTTAATATTTTCCAGTATGTTTAGAAAGGTGTAGTGAGAATCCTGGGGCATGATGGGGGATCTGTAGCAAGCTAAAATTTGGATTGCAGTCTTACCTAGTGTTAGTTGCACCTGGGGAATTTCAGATGCATTGTGTTGGGCAACTAGCCTGGAGGTGTGAATATCCTTGGTGAACATGGACACTCCTCCAGCTTTAGTGTTTTGGTCTTGGTTTGGTAGCCGAAAAGTGTGGTAATAGTTGTAGCCTGGTATTGCAGGGGTGCTCTCTGGAGCCTTGAACCAGGTCTCATTTACTGCACAGATATCGATGTTCTCCATTTTTAGGAGTGCCTTGAGAGAGTGCATTTTGAGGTTTAGACTTCTAGCATTGAGTAGCCATTACCTTCAGATTTTGCATGCTTGTATCTGTTATGGTGGTGGTTTTGTCCTTTGAACTTTGCCTAAAAAAGGCACTATAGGGGTGGCAAGAGCTTTAGCCAGTAACCTGAATCCCAGGGGTGACAGGTGCAGACCATCTCTGGCTCTCTGGCAAAGCATTGTGGTTTGCCAATCATGTCGTCCCAGGCAGACAGATACTGGATCCCCTTTGAATGACACCAGAAGCTTAGCCAGTTGTTGAAGTCAATCATTTTGTCCTTATACTGTGGTATCATTCTGGGCGAAGGCAGGATGCTACTCAGGGCTAGGGTCATACCTGCCGGGCCACATGATCCGAGAGCTCTTCCATGTCTCTTTTCATGTAGTCCAGGGAGGTGTGCCTCAAGTTATTCACTCCAACATGGACAATGACAGAGTCGTATTTGATCTTGTTGTGGAGTGACTTGAGTGCATGCATTATGTGGTGGATCCTGGCACCCAACAGGCAGCTGACTGTAATTTTCTCCTTGTTCAGCCTGTTGAGTGGGACATCAGTGTGCCTGACTAAAGTGTTGGGTACGTTGTCTTGCCTTAGGGGCTGTTGTTGGGTGGCACACCGGTGTTGTGAGCTATGTGTCACTTTGGTTTTGACTGGTGTTTGTTTGCGTTTCAGCTTCAGAGGTCCTTGTTACTTGGGCAGTTTAATGTTAAAGGCCTCCACATATGTGGGTTTAGTGTTACTATGTGTGGGTGTTGATGGTGTGGTTTTGAAGGGCTATGTGTTGCTTGAGGTGTAATTTAGGTTTTAACCTTCTCCTCTTGACTGTCTAGCACAATTTTGGCTGGAGAGAGCTTTGCTTCCAGTTTGGCTATGTAAGTGCATCTCTCACAGGTTGTAGTATTGGGTGGTAGGAGGAGTAGGTTGTCTATGTACATGAGGCAGTTGCTGCATTGTCCCAGTATGCCCAGAGTCACCAGGTGGACAGGAGAAAAAACAGAAGATGACCTTTGGACATGCCTGTTTAGGTGATTTTTTGTAAAGTACAAGAGCTCTGGGCAAATTCAGCTTCACATGAATGGGAAGTCTGTTCCATAGGAGGGGCAGTCTCTGGGACACATATTTGTCTCCCCAGCGTGTTCTGTTTAAGTCACAGACAAAATTCAGGCCTCTAGACCTTGTATTTTTGGTACTATTTGACTTATGAATATGCTGGAATTCCTAAATGTGGGGTTTGCAGATGCCTTCTGGGCCAGGTTTAGATCACCCTTCAGTAATCTATAGGAGACTGAGTAGCAGGAAAGGGCTTTAAGGTGCTCTGCATAAGGCAGGCTTGTTACACCTTGTCTTCTTTCCATAAGGAACCTCTAAGGTCATGTTAGTTGCTTCAGATGCATACTGAAGGGAGTATTGTACTCTATGACTGGTCTGATAAGGGTGGAATACAGTGGGATAAGGTCCTCTTTGGACCTAGATGCCATTCCCTTACTTATATGTTGTGCAACATAAAAGGATTTCCCCACCACTGTGGCCATGTGGTCATTGAAGGTAAGGCTACTAAGATAAGTCTATGTACATACACAGATCCCTGACCAGTGGGTTAACTCTTAGGGTCATATTATAAACATGGTAATTAGCTGGGATGGTTGACTTCCCAAAGGGTACAATTATGTATTTCTTAGCATTAAGTTTAAGATCATGGTTTTGACACCATTTGTTAGTGAGAGATAGGGCTTCTTGAACAATGCTAGTGTATGCAGAGGAATTGATGATAACCCCCATCTTGCAATCATCTGCAAACTTAGTCAGCCATAAACATTCAACATTTGCATCCAGGTCAGAGAAATAGATGCCAAAAAGGAGAGGGCCCAGTAATGAGCCATGGGGGGACTCCGTCAGTGACTAACCTTTTGGTGGGGGTGGCCTCACCTGTTTTGACCTCCTGGTTCTATCATTGAGCCAGTTGGCTATCCAGCACGTGATAAAAGGGTTTATACCTAAATTAGTCTGTTTGTCTATAATGCCTGAAGTGGTGTTGTAATAAAATGCCTTGGCTAGGTCAAGGTAAACTGCATTCACAGTCTTGCTTTCATCCAATGCTTTGATGACCATTTCAAAAGAGTCCAACAGATTTAATAGGCATGACGTTCCTTTAACAAAGTTGAACTGTGATGGGTCCAATTTTTGCAGGTTACCTATATCCTTATTTATCATGTTCATGATGAATCTTCCCATTGCCTTACATATGAGGCTGGACAGACTTATGAGCCTGTTGTTACCTGGATCAGTAGTTGGACCTCCTTTGTGCATGGGAATGGCTGTAGCCATCTTCCATTTCTTGGGAACAAAACCTGAATGGAGGCTTCCATTGAAAAGTGATCCATGTGGGAAAAAGATAGGTCATGTCTTATGCTATTTATTAATTCTCTCCTGAGGTCCTCAATACTCTACTCTATAACTGTGACTGGAACCCCCTAAAAACCCTCCCACTTGACCAGGCTGTAGCATATTTCAACAAAACATTTCTACAACACATAGACACTGTCGCTCCATTGCACAAAATCAAAGTTAGAACCTCTAAAACCCCCTAGCTCAGTAAAGAAGCCAAACAAATCCTCAAGTCCAGAGAGAAAGCCTGGCTTTACTATAAAAAAAAAACAAAGAAACACAAAGCCTAACTAGGTACCAAGAACTGTGCAACTGTGCAAAAAACGCATTAGGCTGGACAAAAAATCCTACTACATGACATTACAAACTAAATACCAACACAAACCCCAAAATTTTTGGAAAAATGTAAACAAGCTACTAAAACCTACCCAAAAGGCTACCCCCAAACCAACCACCCCTGACACTAAAGTTCCAATCCAAACATAATTCATCTCCGACTTTGTGAACTAAATTCTTTCCTTAGTATCACAGGACAGTTCCAACCTCACTATACCTCCCAACACAAATAATACTAATACTAGCTTTAACCTCAGAGCAGTTTGAACCATCTTAATCAAAAGCATGCTCTCCAAACTTAAAACCTTGTCAACAGCAATCAACATACTCCCCAGCTATTTCTTGAAACTCACAACAGCTACTGCTATTCCAATCTCCACTCTCATAAACAGATCAGTTGTTGAAAACTATGTGCCCAAAGTCTGGAAAATATCCTATGTTACACCCATACATAAAGTTGGGACCTCCACTGAACATAATAACTATAGACCCATTGGTATACTCTCCCCCCTGGCCAAAATACTAGAAAAATATATCCATACCCAGGTGCTAAAATAACTCCTAGACAACAATATCCTGTCACCCACTCAACATGGTTTCAGACCTGCCCATAGTACCACTACAGCCCTCCTCTGCTTCACAGATGCAATAAACCATCTCAAAGATGAAGGCTTGCAGGTGACAACTCTTTTTTTTTTATATGTCCAAAGCATTTGACACAGTCTCATGACAAATCCTGCTACACAAAACTAAACCAATATCACCAAATAATCATCAAATTTCACTCTTCCCTGGTTCCAAAGCTACTTAACTGACAGGCACCAGGCTGTAAAATGGGAAAATTCTCTCTCTCCTCAGCTGCCTGTAACTATAGGAGTCCCATCTTAGGACCACTCCTGTTCACAATTTTCACAAATGACCTCCATACCTCCACACAGCATGCATCTATCATTCAGTATGCAGACGATACTACCTTAATCTGTACTGCACAAAATATTCCCACCCTTCTGCAAATAACTCAACTAGCATTCTCTGACATTGAAAACTACCTTACCAAAGCCCAACGTATCCTTAATCCAAAGAAAACTCAGCGTTTGATTATAACCAGTTCTACCAAAAACAATGATAGCAGTCAATTTGCTATCTACTCCGCAAATGCTACTCCAATCGCTCCAATGGCACAGGCTAAGCTATTGGGAATAATCAGACTCCCACCTAAAATTTGATAGTTATCTCTACTTAACTATTAAAAAAGTACATGCCAAACTGGGCTCTCCCTACCATATCAAACCGCTTCTTACCAACAACACAAGATCAGACATTGCTTGCTCCCAGCTTCTATCCACCCTACTCTATACATCTCCCATTCAGACTAATCTCAACAAAACTGAACTAAGCAAAATAAAAGCCTGCTATAACAGAATTGACCACTTTGATGCAAATTGCTCATATAGAACTCATCACTGTACTGCTTTGAACCAGCTCCACTGGCTTGAACTGCCCAACCTCCTAACCTACAATCAGCTCTGCCTCTGTCACTCTATCTATTACCTCCCCAATAAGTGTCCTGCCCTCAAAAACCCAGTAAAACATCACTCAGCAAAAAGGCCTCTTAGATCATCAAGCAAACTACTACTATAAGTCACCAACAGCTAAAATAGCTTTGGAGACACACTATAAAGTAGTTCACTGGCTAGAAAATTGAACACTCTCCCCACTAGCATTCAAAACACACCAATAGCCTCCTTTAAAAAACCTCATTAGGCAACATCTCAAGCAAAGTTGGCAGTGCAATGACTGCTCCCCAGGTTAGTGAAAGAGGATAAGGTACCAAACGTAGTAAACCAGAGAACAAAAGCTCACCAAGAAAAGAAACACCACTGGCCACGACTGCTGAATTCCAGATTTTATTCCACAAACAAGTTTAGTGCTTTCATCCAAACACTTTTAGGACTTCATCAGAACAACACACCAAAAACCTCAATCCTTACATACCCACAAACATCCTAATTGGCATGGTAAATTAATTAACCAATTAAATATGTAAAACAATAAAAGCATTAAAGAAACACAACCATGTCAAGACTAAAACCATTAGAAAAACTACTCTAAAATATACTTTAATTTTAATACAGGTGATAAACTAACATTATAATTTATACCTGGATAGTTGGTTGCATCTAAATGCAACTGACGCCTTAGTACACAAATATCCAGGTGTACATCTAAAATCCTGCCTTGTACATCTTTATTCAATTGCTGCAATACAAGAAATTTAAAAACATGCCCATGGCATTTAAAAATGTGCCTAGTCAATGCATTGGTGGCTTTTTCATTTTTGATATCTTACAAATGTTCATTAATTCTGTCCTTAAACCGCCTACTCGTCTTTCCAATGTAGAAAGCCGGGCAGTGTTCACAATTGACCATATATACCACATTCCTACTTACACAGTTGAATTGTCCCTGGATATGCATATTAGTCCCATTTATGTTTGCTTGACTACCAGTCTCCATAATATTTTTGCATATAGTACACATTCCACATTTAAAATTCCCAAATACTCTACTTGAACTGTTAACTCCATTGTGGCTCCGCATCTCTAAAATTTTCTTAAAGGATCTATCCCTTCTGAAAACAAATCTGGGACCATTTCCCAGCCTGTCCTCAACATTCCTGTCTAATTGCAGTAATCTCCAATTCTTTTTAATAATTTGGGTGACCCATTCTACATCCTGATTGAAGGTGGTGATGAACATTAACTCTCCTCCTCTTTTAGACTCTGGGTTTTGCCCCCTGTACAAATTAACAATATCCTCCATAGTACTTACTGTGGTACCTGTGAGTAAGGGTTTATAAAAACCTTCAGTTCTCTTCATTTTAACTTTGTTTCCCAATAATACACAAAGTGGTTCAGGATAACCTCTTTTAATAAAGAACCCTATTGTGAAATCTATTTCACTCAAGAAGTCATCATCACTGCTCACCATTCCGCCAGCCCTTACCAACTGGACCTTAATAATGGACTTCTTCTGATGGTAAGGGTGCTAGCTATGAAAATTCAGGTAGGAGTTTGAAAAAGTAGGTTTTCTGTATATCCCTGATGTCAAACCATGGTTTCTTTTGTCAATTTTTAATTGGACATTCAAATAGGATATCCCTTCCTGGCTATATTCATAGGTGAACTTAAGAAATTCCACCATCTGATTAATATATTCAAGGAATTTCTTCAGGCTTTCTTCTTGCCCTTCCCAAACCACAAAAATATTGTCCAGGAATCTGGTATAGTGCTTAATACAGGTTAGAAATTCACTGTGAAATATGCACTCTTGCTCCCAATTGGACATGACAAAATTTGCATATATGGGGGCACATGCAGCCCCCATAGCCACACCTGTCAACTCCTTGTAGTACTGCCCTTCAAAGTGTAAAAAATTATTGTTTAACACTGTCTCCATTAGGGTTATAAAAACATTTATTTGATCCTGATCAAATAAAAGAGTCTTGTTTAGCTGAACCTCAAACCATTCCAACCCAATATGGTGGGGTATCACCGAAAACAAATTACCCACGTCTATTGTAATCAAAAAAGTTTTGTCATTGATACTAACATCAGTTATTTTTTCTAAAAACCGCCACGAGTCCTTAGTAATATAAGAGAACCCCCCAACCCTTTCTGTAGGTGATACTCCAAATACCTGCTTAAAAAGCAAGTCTTTGCCCTCTTTCCATCCACAATAGGCCTAAACTTTACATTTGTCAAGCCTTTGTGTATTTTGGGTATTCTGAAGATATTGGAAACCGTAGGATGTTCAGATATTTGTATTCACTTTCACTAATCTGCCCTTGATACAGCATGTCCTCTAACATCAAGTCCAGGTTCTGATAGGCTATATTAATTTTGTTGATGTTACTCTCACAATAAGTTTCAGCTACCAATAGGACTGTCATATTATTAAAATAATCATTTTTATCCATTATTACAGCCCCACTGCCTTTGTCAAGCTTCATTATACGTATACTCTTGTCAGAGGCTATTTCAGTTAACACACTTCTCTCTTTAAAGGACAGGTTACTGTGTACATTTTTAGGTTGCCTTCTGAAATTCTCCCTGATGTCAATTTCACAGACCTTTTCAAATATCCCTATTATATTATTGGGTGGGGGCTTAAAATAACTTGGTCTTTTTAAACTTTGGTCCTGTTCATCCCTAGTATCACCTCTAAACCACACTTTTAAATTAATTTTTTGTGTGAAAAGTTTCAAATCAGTTAAAATGTCTGATAATACACCATGCCTACAAGGCACATAAGTAAAACCCTTAGAATGGTATATGTTTCTTAGACTAATTATATACTTTATAATGACCTTCAGTATTAAAAACAATATTGGGATATTTGCCAACATTTAAATTGTCCTCTTTTGTCATAACATCAAGCAAAATGTCAAGTTCTATTTGCTCACTAGGATTTAAATTAGTTTAATCTCCAATACAGCAATTATTAAAGGCACTTAAATGTCCAATGTCCGTATTTGCAATGGGCTCACAGTTAAGATATAAACTTACTTCACTCAATGAACCCAGAGAACAGTCTGTTATTATCTCAGTCGATAGTTCTGCTGGTAGTTTCGGGTCTTCTGTCTCGCTCCTTGCTCCATATATCTCTGCTTGTTGTTCCCCACTTGATAAGCAGCCTGCCCCTTGCTTCACAGCCTCTTGGATTGCCTTAGACCTTTCTCTAAAGGGAACTTCAGTTGTTGGGGCTGATATACACTCGGATGAGAAGTCACTTCCTCGATCTGATTAGCCATCTGATTGGCTATGTGGACACGCTTTACTTTTAGAGTATTCTTCAGTATCCCTCTTTATTTTGTTGATTTTATGTTGAAATATGTTATTACAGCTGTTGTCAACCCCTGCCAACATGTTATGAAAATTGGTCTGATAATTATCAAAAAGCAGATCATTTTTGATAAGCTCGTTTTGCTTGTCTAATTCATCAGCCAACTGTTCAATCACACAGCTGTTATATCTGATCATAATTATCATTAACTCAAATCCTGTGTGGTGGGGTCAAAAAGCTGGTGCACTTCGTCTAACATGTCCAAATTGTTTTCAGTGCCATTGCGGTACTTCCAACAGCGTAAAGCACACGGTACCTGACCTAATTCAACATTTCTTTCCAGATACCCATTCTCAATTTGTAATTTTTTAAGTCCAAACAACTTCTTTTCAAACAGCTTAATTCTGTCTGTTAAGGACTGATTTTGTGCATTATGCTGACTTTATGAATTACCATTGTTAATACAAAAATTAAACATATTGGTTCTCCATTGCTCCACATTGTTTACTGCAGAGCCTCCGGTGCCTTCATGGTTTCCATTGACACCATTCTGTACATTAATCCTCACCAGACTGGATTGGGCTAATTGCTGAGACTGAGCAGGTCGAGTGGGTTGAGCAAGGGGGTAGCCAAAACTGCCAAAAACATTGCTACCCCCCTCATTCTGTCTGTCCATCAATGCATTTATTTGAGCAGTATGCTCAGCCAACTGTTGATTAATTTGATTTAGTAAATCTACAATTTCACTGCTGGAACTCAAACTCTCCATGGTCCAATGAATGTCTCACTGGCCACACACCAAACTTAGTAACCCAGAGAACAAAAACTCAGTAAGGAAAGAAACACCACTGGCCACTACTGCTGAATTCCAGATTTTATTCCACAAACAAGTTTAGCACTTTCATCCAAACACTATTAGGACTTCATCAAAAAAACACGTAACAAAAACCTCAACCCTTAAATACCCACAAACATCCTAATCGGCATGGTAAATTAACTAATTAACCAATTAAATATGTAAAACAATAAAAACATTAAAGAAACACAACCATGTCAAGGCTAAAACCATTAGAAAAACTACCATAAAATATACTTTAATTTTAATACAGCTGATAAATTAACATTATTTTTTATTTATTTATATTTATTTATATTATTTATTTATATTTGCTCTAATTGCAGCTGAAAGCCCTCCAGGTGTAGCATCTCTAAGCCACTGAGGACCTGATCACTTTGGGCCCCCCCCCCACTTGTGTGAGCAAGGAATCCTCTCACTCCAGCTAAAAGCAAAGAAAAATCTAACCAGCAATCATCCAAAAATAGACTGCAGCCCTTGGTTTAACTCCAGGAACCTTGTTGTTGCCGCTTGTGTAGTAGCCACTGAAGACCTGATTGCTTTGGGTCCCCCCCCACCAACTTGTGTGAGCAAGGAATCCTCTCACTCCAGTTAAAAGCAAAGAAAACTCTAACCAGCAATCATCCAAAAGTAGACTGCAGCCCCTGGTTTAACTCCAGGAACCTTGTTGTTGCCGCTTGTGTAGTGTAGGTGCCAGCTTTTGTAACTACTGTTATGCCTTGTTAAAATCTGTTACAGTCAGCTAGAGTGCATACCCCAGGGGCAATAGCTGCAAACCTTCTTCCTCTTAGCCCACCCCCACCCCTTTCATTCCATTCACTGTTGATAATTTGTTATATGTGAAGGTATTTATCCCCTCTCAATTGTCATAGCCTTTAGTCCCTCCTCCCTCCTCCTCAATCCTTGTTCTTCACTAAACACCAAACAGAGGTGCAAAGTCTCCAGCTGCTTTTATCTTTAGCTACATTGTGTGCAGCAAACAATGAGCAAAGGGGAATACAAATATAAAACAGAATAAAATCTGCCATTGCAGGCTAGTAAGCAGCATACAACTTCCACCTGTGATGTATTCCTACACATAGTTTTTCTTGGAGAAACCTTCCAGTCCTTGAACAAGGGTGCCTGTATGTTTACCTTATTTCCTTGGCTGCCCTTGATAATTAGCTAGGTTTAGCAGAGTCCCTTGGATTCTCCCCTGCTACTTTAAATTCCAATTGAAGGTCCCCCCCCCCAAGTGATTGCTCAGGTATAACACACCAAAGGTTTTAAAAACCCTGGATGTCATATTTGCTCTAATTGCAGCTAAAAGCCCTCCAGGTGTAGCATCTCTAGTAGGTGATAGTATGATTTTTCTTTTTTTTTCACTGTTGTATTCCACACTGTAAACTCACTGTCCCTGCATAGAGTAATACAGTAATTTCTCTCTAAGGTAGCTTTCCAGTTATTTTTTATTTTTGCTGGTATAGTTTATATTTGGATATTAGAAGCTTATGTTTTTGTTTTTGCTTGCTTCCAATTTCAGTAAACCTGATTCGGAGTTCCTCTAAATGATAGTTTAGACTACTTTATAATGTCACAGTACTACTAGCTTAAAAGTGATTCCAATAGCTTCTTTCAAAAATAAGGGCATGAATATAAGCTACTTTATTAATTGTGTCATCATGTAAAGCTTTTTTGTTTGTTTAATTGTCATAACTACCTGCTATGTGCAAACACTTTTTGTCTCTCCTCCACATTTGTCTCTCTTTATTCCTAAAGTACCCTGCTCCACATTGCACTGTTCCTGATATAGTCTCTAAGAACCTACCTACCTGGTGACAAAGAACCCTATCAAAATACCTACGGTCTCATCTAACAGCCTTATTTTCCCTTCTAAAGTACGCTACAAGCCTGAGCAGCCAGCAGCCTTTACCCCCTCCTATCTACCCTGTATCCAAAAAACCTCTTCTACTTTATAATAACCCCCTTTACTAGCTATCATTCCTTCCCTAGTTCTAAATCAACTAGCTCCCTTACATACTTACCTGCAATACTAGATCTGCCCACTAGGTGGCACCGTTATCACATCCTTTATCTCCTGCTTATCCCATTGTATTTCTTCTGTAATTACATTACATCTCTTAAGTCATAGACCTGCTCTTATTTTCTCACTTACCCTTTATTTCAACTGTCTACACCCACCTGTTTTTTCCTCATAGACTTCTGTTTTATCTCTGATCTTTCCCACTCCTGACTTGCCTAACTTTCCTTCAGTTGCTAGCATTGCTGATAGTTTCTTCTCTAGCTTCTCCTTCATTTGTTTTTACCCGCTCCGTTCCCCCTGCGGGCTCACTCTGCTCCCCTACCCTACCCCCAAATTCCACCCACACCCAGGAGTCCTACTCTTATATCATCTAACCACATCCCTTCCCTCTTCCACCAATCACAAACCCTTCACCACTGGCCACTCCAATTCCCTCCTTTCACTTACCACTCCGTATCTCTCCCACCACACCCTCCACCTATTCCTTTCCACACCAAGTATACCTCTGAGCCTATAACAGCAACCTAACAACTTACCCTTCCAGATGTATAAGCTACCCACCCCAGCCGTTTTACAGATGTTACTCATATTTACACTTCTACCACCTCTAACTTTAGCTTACCTGCTAACCTCCTATGAACACCCATTATATCCACACCTTCTCTACCTCAATAAACTATCTACCTCTCCTTCTCCACCTATTTTCACTAACCATGTTAACATAACATCTACACCTAGCTATCTACTAGCAAAATACCATATGATAGCCCACATTAGATATGACTCTCCCAATCCCAGAAAATCTCTACCTCTATATAGTAAAATTCCCAAATCCTAGACTTCAAACATTACTCTTCTCTTTAAAAGATGGAGACATTCACCCAAACCCAGGCCCACCAACTTCTACTACCACTCAACTCCTCAACCCCAACCCCTCTACTGTCCATTCCCTTACCAAACCATCTAACTCACTCTTATTAGCTCACCTCAACATACATAGCATTAATAGCAAAGTTGCACAACTCCATGCTCTCTTGGAAGTCTACTCCTTTGACATTCTTTGTTTAACAGAAACTTGATAAAAACCTGTAACTAAAGACAATGAAGTCATCCCACATGGTTATAATATTTTGTGACTTGACCGTGCAACCAAAAAGGGTGGTGGTGTAGCTATCCTATTTAAATCTGGGTTGCAGATTACTACCTACGACTATAAACCACCTCAAGACTCCAACACTGAAATTCTTATTACCAAGCTTCAACTTAACACATTCAAAAACATCTATATTATCTTTATCTATCTTCCTCCTGGTAATAACATTGCCACCCTAGAAAATATCCTTTGTTGGTTATCCCAAAACTTACCCCAAGAAACCATAATCCTAGGTGATTTTAACATTGATTGAAAGTGTTGTAGCAGTAGCCACCCTACCAGACATATTAACCTTTTTGGTTTTTCTCAAACCATTACCTCCCCTACCAGGATAAACAAGCCTAATAAGAAAGAAAGTACCTTAGACTGGATTCTCATAAATAATCATCCCCAGACATATGAAGCTGGAACCCTTCCTGATGATGTAAGTGACCACTCACCAACCTACATCATCAGGCTTAAATCCAATCTACCTAATCCAACCATATCTAGGACAATTAGAACCAAGAAAAACTTCAACCCTGATCTCTTCCAGAGAGAACTAAGAGCATGTAAGTGGTCTCCCTTAAAATACCTCACACTGGAGGAAGCTGTTAATTACTTTAATTTGAACTTCCTAGCCATACTAGACCACCATGCACCAACCCACTCTATTAGAATGAGAACTAAATCTGCCCCATGGCTTTCAAAAGAAACCAGGCAAAAAAATCCATCTCAGAAATAAATACTGGAATAAATCTCGTTTAACTAAAAACCCAGTAGACCAACAAAACTTCAGACAGCTGAGAAATGAAACTAAAAAAGCTATACTGCCTGACAAAAGAAACTACTATCTACAATTCCAGCAGACTCACCATAATAAACCACAAAAGTTCTGGGCGAGTATTAATCAATTATTACACCCAGGTCAATACATCACACCAAACCCACAAGGCACAGACCAGGAGAATCCCAAGCAGACTGCTAATGCCTTTAATACCTTTTTCAATGAGGCCATTCAAACTCTCACCAGTCAGTTATCTACTCAGAACTTAACTATATCTAACTCTAACTCTAACCCATCCCCTCCATTTCTCTTCCAACCTGTCCCAACAACATATATTCTTACCCTTATCCAAAAACTGAAACCGTGCACTCCTTCAGCAGACCAACTACCCACTGAATATCTACAAAAGGCAGCCAAATCCATCGCCTATCCCATTTCCATTCTCATCAATAGAACCATCAGTGAAGGACACATCCCTAAAATCTGGAAAGTATCCCATTTTACCCCCTTCACAAGGGTGGGAACTCTACTGAACTCTCCAATTACCGTCCCATAGCCCTACTTTCTCCCTTAGCAAAGATCATGGAAAAATGCATCCACAGATAATTGCTAGACCACCTAATCCAAAATAACTTACTTTCAAATTCTCAACATGGTTTCAGACCTTCCCACAGCACTACTACTGCCCTCCTTTCCTTTACTGACTGTATTAACAAAAAATTTAACCTCAATATGCTTTCCTCTGCACTGTTTATAGATCTGTCTAAGGCATTTGATATGGTAAATCACCAGATACTTATAAATATCCTCAAATCCCTGTCACTAGATGCACTAGCTATAAAATGGTTCCAGTCCTACTTAGATAACAGACAACAGGCTGTACTTTGGCATAACATTCTATCTACCCATCTGCTCGTTAACAGTGGTGTTCCTCAAGGGTCCATATTAGGACCTCTCCTGTTTTCTATATTTATCAACAACCTTCACCTAGCAATCCCCCAAGCTACATGCATACAATATGCAGATGATTCCACACTTATATGCTCAGCCACATCTATATCTGAACTTCACTCCCTTACCCAGAATGTGTTTAACATAGTTGAACAATGGTTTACATAGCGCTGTCTCCTTTTGAACCCCCAAAAAACTAAACTCCTTCTTTTTACTCCTACTTGTAAGCCCCCCCCAATAGACTTCACAGTAACATCCAATAATGGTACTCTCATATCCCCAGATCCAACTACCAAACTACTAGGTATCACCATAGATAACAACCTTAACTTCGACACCCATATTAACAATACTCTAAAATCTGTTAATAGAAAACTAGGCTCTCTCTACAGGATCAAACCCTTCCTCTCTCCTGCAGGTAAAATAACTATTGCTCACACCCATCTAATTTCTACTCTCCTCTATGCCTCACCCATATATACTAATCTTTCTAAAAGCAACCTTAATAAAATGGAAAACTTTTACAATAACATAGCCAGATTTGCTACAGGTAACCCTTTCAGAACCCACCACTGTTTTAATATAAAAGCAGCTAGGATGGCTTGAATTACAAAATCAGCTTAAATTCCACCAACTGACCATTGTCCATAAAACCCTTTACCAACCTACCAATACCCCTAGACTATCTACCCTCATTACCCCCTACAACAATCTAAAGACCTTACAATCATCACATAAACTTCTTGTAAATATTTGTAAATCAAACAGCAGGGCTGGAGACTCTCTCTTCTCTAATACTGTTGGAAAATCCTGGAACCTTCTTCCTAATAAACTTTCCTCTCTTCCCTCTATATCACTCTTTAAAACCAAATTGAAACTTTTCCTCAGAACACACTGGTTGTGCCCCTGTACTAAACCTGACTGATCAACTAGCTCTTCTTACTTGTTTCAAACTACCCTCCTCTTCTCAGTAATCAAGTTCCTTTTCTTAACAACAACTTACCTTGTCCTTCATTACTATTACTTACATCTTCAGAATCTCATTAAGGAGACTACTTTTACTAATAGATTGTATAATTTCAGCTTCTACTTTTTCTTTATGACTACTTGTATACTAATATATTGTATAATTCTGCTGCCATCTTTTTCTTTATGATGTATTGCAACTACATTTTGTATTGTACTAATTGTATCTGTATATTTTGCACTATATTATGAACCTGCAATGTTCATTGTATACATTAATTTTTGTATATGTGATTTTGTTTGTTTCCTTGGAGCTTATCTCCCTGGGCCTCTACTGAAAATGGACATATATCCAGTTGGACTAGCCCGGTCAACAAATGTAAAATAAAATAAAAAATAAATAAAATTATCATTTATACCTGGATAGTTGGTTGCGTCTAAATGCAACTGCCACCATAGTTCACAAATATCCAGGTGTACATCAAAAATCCTACCTTGTACATCTTTATTCAATTGCTGCAATACAAGAAATGTAAAAACATGCCCTTGGCATTTAAAAATGTGCCTAGTCAATGGAGTAGCTGGTATTAAGGTGTGAACGGGCATTATAACCTTGCATTGCTGGGGTACTCTCCCCGAATTTAAACCATGTCTCTGTGACTACACAGATATCTACACTCTCTGAGGAGAGGAAGGCTTGCAGGGAGTGGAGTTTCTTGTTACGACTTCTACCATTAAACAGTATCGCCTTCAGATATTCCTTCATAGGTTCAATTAAGTCAGGAGATTTATCAGTTTGGTATTGCCTAAAAAGCCACTATGGGGGTGGAAAATGGCTTTGCCAATATGTGAAAGCCTGGATGCATAAGTGCAGAGCATCTCTGGCAAGGCAGCATGTCCTGTCAACTATGTTCTCCCAGGCCGTCAAATACTGTATCCCCTTGGACTGACCCCAGAATCTAAGACAATTGTTTAAAATCAACCATTTGCTGTTGGTAAAGTGACATAATCCTTGGAGAAGGTAGTATATGCTCATTGCTAGGGTCATATCTGCCTGAGACATATAATCAGCAAGCGTGAGCATATGTCACTTCATATAGTCAAGGGAGGTATGTCTTAGGTCATTAACACCCACATGGACTATGACAGAGTCATAATGGTACTTTGCTTCAGTGACCTGAGTGCCTGTATGACTTGATTGTTTCAAGCCCTGGAAAAGCAGCTGACTGTGACTTTCTACTTAATCTGGTGAGGGGTCACTATAGAATCACCAATGACTAGGACATTTGGATGTGCACTGGTTTGCCTTAAGGGCTTAGCAGTACAGGCATTGGATATAGCATTACTATGTGCAGCTGTGGGTGGTATTTTAAAGGAGTGTTTCCATAATGGCTGATGACCCCTTTTTTGATTGTGCTGCACAGGAGGTCTCAGTGTTTTAGCAAAGTTACCTGTAAGTGCCACAGCATAAGTCATTTTATGTGTAGACTATTTACCCTGTGCAGCAGGTGTGGTGCAAGTGTCACTGACAACCTCTATAGGATTAGTTTTGGTTGTATGAGAGAGTTTTGCCTCCAGCATTAAAGTGTATTTACACCTCTCACATAATTTATCTATTTTATTAAGAATAAGTGGATTGTCAGTGTACATGAGGCATTTGCTATAATTCCTTAGAATATCCATCTCAATCAGATTGGCCACAGAGAAAGTCGGGAAGTACATATCAATGGTTACTGTTCTACCAGGGAGGAGTGAGGGAAATTTAAATATTAAATAGGTCAATAAGATAAGGAACTTGATAAGCAACACTCAGCTATGCACAAACTAGATGCTCTAGTAGTTAAAAAAAATTGTCTAGACAGAAAGGGTTTTTTAAAGGAAATTTACACTGTGAGAGATTGGCATCTACACAGGTTAAAAGAGGGAATTACACAGCTAGATAATGGTGGCTGTACAGATCACTGCTAGGCACCACTGTGCAGAAAGCAGCAGTTCTAACTAAATACTGTAAAAACGCCAAAAAGTGCAGATATTCAACTAGAAAACACAACAATTCCCATCTCCAAAGGGTGGAGGCTACCCCCTCCTCCCATAAGACTGTGGACCACAAACCTTAATGTAAAATAACTGGTTTGCAGCCCAAGTGCTTAAACCAGAGTTAAGACACATTTAGAATAACAAACTCAATAAGCCTTCAACCAGCAATTTCCAGCTCAGAAGGGCATAGGCTATCCCCTCCTGCCACTAGATTGTAGACCACAAACCTTCCTAATGTAAAATAACTGGTTTGAAGCTCAAGTGCTTAAAGGCAGAACAAATACACTTAGAATAACAGGCACAAGAAACTTTCACCAGTAATTCCAAGCTCAGAAGGCTGCTTTCTACCCTCTCATCTCACAAACCTTCTTAATGTAAAATAATTGGTTTGGAGCTCAAGTGATTAAACCAGAACTAGGACACTTTTAGAATAACAGATACAATAATCTTTCAACCAACAATTCCCAGCTCAGAAAGGCATAGGCTATCCTATATAGATGAAACACTGAAATGTAAAGTTGTTTGCCAGCAACAATCTCTTCATTAGAGACAGATCTATTTAATGTGAAATTATTCAGATGACTTTTACTTCTGCAGTGATTGAGCATATTGACTGATATTGGTGGATTGTAATGAAGTTTGAGCAAAATTTTGTGGTTGAAATGTTCCGAAATGGGTGGTTGCATCATTATTGGTTCATACATTTTGTTTCACTGCTTACTGGAAAAATATTCAAAACTACAAATTTACAACACACTCTAACAAGTGGTGCTCTACTATACAAGGAACATAATTTAATTTAATCAGGAAGGTGAATCAAAGAACACATCCATGTATGCATGGTCCTATAAAATGTGTGAAAGGGGTCTATGGTTTAAAAACAGCCCAAAATTAAACTTAATCTACTACTGGACAGATGCAATTTCTTTGAATGTGGGTTTCAATGCCATTTCAAGGGCAGCAAAGTTTACTATTCATGCTAAGTCTGTTTTTGTTCTTAGACTGTGTTGTTTTGTTTAGCAAATGGCTATCAGTATTTATGCTATAAAATTTGAAATAGTTTTAAATTAAATCCAAATATCTGTAATCATTGTGGAATTAAAGAAGAAAATAGTATGCACACTGACAGGTTTGAACAGTGTATATGGTAACTGGGAAGAAATATCCAAGTAATGGCACACTGAAATGGCTGTGGGGAGGGGGCTGCTGTGGAGAAGATCTTAATCCATTGTCCTGCCTAAGGCCCCATTTGACCGTAGATATAGTGTAAAGCAGTATGGGATAGGAAACAGTATTTGGAATGATGCTAAATGTTAGATGGAAGTTGTTGAAACAGGTAAATAGAAACAGGAGTGCTTGTACGATAGTAGTAAAGTTGGTTTGGTAGGGATAGGAATTGGTATTACAGGTGAAAGGTGTATGTGGAAGAATAATGGTAGAGCGAGATGGGGTGCATGGGAAGTGGAGTAGGCTAGAAGAGTGAAGTGAAGCTCGGCATAGGGGGCGTCCCACCTTCAGGCCAATTAGTACAGAGAACAATCAATTTATAGCTGGTAGAGGGGAATTAACAAACGACATAAAGTAGAGCAGGTTTTCTTTCATTTATACAGCAGACACCAAGAAGCTAGAAGGATGATGTAACTGGCATATACAGTATAGTCTACCTGTCAGGACAAGAGACAGTGGCCACCTTAGTAAGTGGTCCTTAGAGTGCAAGGACTACTTCTTTGGGGGAATGTCACAGCCACTTTCCAGCTCAGGGCAGCCACATATTTGACTAAGTTTAATACACAGCAAGGCTCTTCATGTTAAACTTGTCTGCATTGCACAGTTTTAATAGTTTCAGTGAAAACATTTGCAGAAGTATGCCTTGCCTTGTGAGAGAGCTCCTGTTGTTTCAGGGTCAAGGATCAATGAAGTGACCACAGTCTATTGCACAATGACAATACTCTCAGTGAAAATCTTGGCAGAGGTGAACCTTGTTGCAGATTTCCTGTTGTTTCAGGGGCAGGGATTGATGTAGTGACCACAGGCAGTGCCTTGTCATGGAAGATGGTGAGTGAGTGGAGGTGGACGTTAATTGAAGAAACATTCTTCTGGTTGTGCCCAAGGGCATTATTGCTTTTTTGCATATCAATGGTTAGTCTATAGAGAAAGCCAGTCTGATATTAAATTCTTCTTCAGTGAGCTTGCTGATTAAGTTAGTATGCTTGTGCGCTGTGATTATAACATGGTCTGCATACAACACTATGTCTGTATTGAGTAAACCAGTGGGAAGGTAATTGATGTAAAGGGAGAAGAATAGTAAGCTTAATACCAGACACTGAGGAACCCCCTTCTTAAAGGACTCTGTACCAGACTGAGTGTAATGATGGAGGAAGTTTTTTTTATTTTGATTAAGTTTTCCAATAGGAAGTTCATTGTTAAAGTTTTAATTTTTTAAGGCCAAGAAAAATTTCACCACTAAAAAGCATTGTTGTATGTTGTTATTTCTCTAGACGGTAAAAGAAAAGATCACACACATCGTACTGTATGGGGGGAGAAGCACTGCTACTTGTCAGTAAAGATGTCATATGTTAAAATATAGACTGATGTTTTGTTTGCAGATTATCCTTTCCAGCATTTTAGCAACAGGGTAGTCATGGTTAGGAGTTACAGGGTTGGCCGCTTTAGACTCAGAGTATGTTTGACACTGTATGGGATGGTGTTTTTGTTAGTAAGATTAATGATGTATATAAGACATTTGCAGAGAAAGTCAGATCCAAGATATTGGAGTTTTCCATGTAGGTTATAACATTCATCGTTGTAATTGATGTAGATGATGAAATTTGTCTAAAGTAGAGGAATGATTAAGTAGTTACTGATAGTCGAGACTGGGAGCTGGAGAACTGATAACATTATATTTTACAGTTTTAAAAGCTGCTGTGCACTTCACTGTCACCCAAAATTTGAAAGTGTGACACAGTGAAGTAACTAACAGCTTTTAAAGCTGTTTTCCCAAACACATGATTGACTTCTGTCAGTTGTGTGGCTGTGCTAAGTGCTTTATAGCTTTCAGAACTGTAAACCATATAGTGGTCTTCTACCCTTTTTCTTCTGTAACTGGTGATATATATGAATGATATAAAGTATCACTCATTTTAAAAAATTATGATCATATATCTCTGATCATAACTACTCAGTATGTGTTTTGGACATGGATATCTGAACCACATAATTTATTTGTCATGATTGGTGACTCAGATCATAATCCTTTTTATGTTGTCCCACATCTATGATTTCCAAATCTAAAGTAATTACCACTACCCTACTCCTTTTATTAGCTGGTCTGTACTTCCTAACAATTTTATGGTTCACCATCTCTCCTGTATCCCTTACATGTAAGTCTTTCATCAGATTATCACTATTGCATAGTTGCCCTTCAGCTACAGTAATGCTTCTTACTTTGACAATCAACCATTATAACGTTCAATTCTAAGTTAATAACCTTGTCTTTCACATTCTTCTTCATTCTACCACATTATTTGTACCTCAGTACTTATGAAATTTGATTTTTCCATATATCCATGGTCCTTCCTTGGCTTCAGCAGCTTCTATTTTTCCTCCATCATAACCCATTGCAGGAACACAGGAACAATAAGAGGCAAGCCATCAGAGGAACCATAACAAGCCCAGTCATATACACATTTAATAAACACCATTAAAAGTCCTTTCCACCCTTTATGATCACTTGATATGCCATTCTCCCTACAAACAAATAGGAGGTCAAATAGGAATGGATCTTTCATGGCTTGAAAAGTGAGATACAAGTCACTGTGGAGTACATGACAGGCTACTGAGTAAAATAATTTTGCTACAATGTCATGAGAGTTGAATGATTTAAGGCCTTTATTTCTTTATTTATTTTGTGTTAAAAAATGTTAGGCTGTTTCCAGTTGACTGGTATGCTTAAATGTGTACATACCAAAGAGGTACTGTATTCAGTGATGGGTCTAATAAAAGAAGACTACAGTTGTAAGATGCACTCTTTGGATTTTGAAGGCATTCCCTTGGAAATTAACTAGGCTAGGCAAAGGAATTTCCTGACAACTGAATGAGAGGGAGTTGTCCAGATAAGTATCCACATCTCTTTTGGCCATAACTTTACCCCCACTTATATGGTGGGAGCAGCTTTTTTGCTGATTGTGATTATGCTGCATTTTTAACATTTAGTTTGAGACTGTTTTCATAGGTTCATAGGTTCATAGGTTTATACTAGGCTATCTGCCCTAAGGCATTTATAAGCCTAGCCCAAAGTTTTGTGGCTTATGCCACCCCTTATGTTAAAAAATACTGTGCCCATTAGTTTGTTGTGCCTCTGTCCAGCAGAGGCTTGAAAAGTGAGATACAAGTCACTGTGGAGTACATGACAGGCTACTGAGTAAAATAATTTTGCTACAATGTCATGAGAGTTGAATGATTCATGCGTCATGTATGTGCATATTCCAGCCCTTGGAGCAGTTTAGTATCAGTGCTTGTAGTTATTAGCAAGCTTGGTCAACCACACTTTTTGGATATTGGCTTGGATATCTGCAAAATAAATGTCAAGCAGGGGAGAGACTAGCACTGATACTTGTGGTACCTCCCAGTTGCAATTTTACTTTCAGAGAGAGTACCAGCAATTTTCACAACTTAGGATCTATTGAACAGCCAACAGACAATGTAGTTGTGTACATTAAGTATGTCTAATTTCTCAGTAATATCAGCATGGGGGATAATGTTTAGAGCACCTGCAACCTTTTGACAGATGTTTACTAGGTTCAGGAGACAGAATATGTCCTTCACAAAACCAGTCTGGGTGGTGTCTAGATCACAGTTACCTATGTCTGCATAAATGAGTCTGCTATCAGACATTTCATGGCTTTGCATACAAGGCTGGTGAGGTTAATGGGTTTATACTTACTGATCTGTAAAGGGGACACCCTTGTTTAGGAGAACCACAGTAGTTGTTATATAGGCATCAGGCACAAACCCTACGGATAGGTCAAATTGTTACATTTTCTGTAGTGACTTGGATAGTGAATGCTAAGCAATGATAAGAACGCAGTCTGTTATGTTATCTGGTCTCATAGAACATTTATTTTTAGCCATTCATGGGGATTCAAGATTTTTTATATGATAATTTCACCAGAAACTAAATGTGGATGGATAGTTATGGCATGTGTAGGTGGAGTAAAATTAGCAATAAATTTGCCTGCTAATATTTTGGCTATATTCTCAGGGACAGAATATGTAATATTGTATTTCCTATGATACCTTTGATTAATAAGGATGAGTTTACTGGATTATTGACCATTCTTCCTTAATTTCCTGACAAAATTGAAGATTGTCAGTTCCTTTGGTATCTGCAGCAACTTTAAGTTCGTACTTTGCTTTACATTTTCTCATACTTTGCTTTACATTTTCTAATAGTACTCTTAAGTTCCTTCCTGGCATGTTTCAGTCTGGTCTTGAGGTAGATGGATAGGGATTTTGTACAAGTTTGGATTATTTTCCTTTTTTTGTTACATATTTTATTGGGTGGCCACGGTGGTGCAGTGGTTAGCATTGTCACCTCACAGCAAGAGGTTCTCCAGTTCGATCCTTGGCTGGGATGCCTTCTATGTGCCTTCTTGTATGTCCTCCCTGTGGTCGCGTGGGTTTCCTCCGGATTCTCCAGTTTCCTCCCAAAGACCTGCAGTAGGTGGACTGGACACTCTAAATTGGCCCTAGGTGTGAGTGCATGTGTGTGTGTGTGTGTGTGTGTGTGCCTTCTGTGGAAGGTTGGGTGCCAGGCTGGCAACTCAATACTGTAAAAGTCGACTGCCAATCATGAGCAGACAGGTGATCTGCTGTGGCGACCCCTAACCAGGAACAACCAAAAGAAGAAGTTACATATTTTATTAATATAGGACTACAACCACAGATGTTTATTGTTGAATTTACTATTATATTTAAGGTGGGTGGATGGGTACAGATTTTTCAATGCAGATGTTTACATGCTGATAAAAATTGTAGGTGAATATGGCAGTCCTCTCAGATAGGCTGATTTTCTAGGGATTGTTGGGCATTTTACATAGGTCTTCTACAAGTTGGATTAGGTTTGCCCTGGAGAAGTCCCTAAAGATAATCTCATTTGGTATTGGGGTGGTATTAGCAGTCCTGACAGAGAAGATGACTGATTTTTAGTCAGATTTAACCAGGAATGAAGAGATTTGAGGTGGTATGCAGGCATGGATGAGGTTGATAAGGACCAGGACAAGGATATTAAAAGCTTTAGGGGATAGTTTTACAATTCGGTTCGTAGCAGTGGTATTAAAGTCTAGGAAGCTCTAAGCAGATCCTTTTTTTTCAAAATATTTTATTAAGTTTTCCATGAAAAGTAAAAGACAACAAATTCAAACAGTATTCTAGCAGATCCATTTTTAATGTTGTGCTAATCAATGCCTAGGTAAATGAAATCCCTTTACAAGAAGGTATTTGGTTTTATTTTTAACACTTCAAATTGTACTGAGGCAATTTTTATGATTTTTGGGGGACATGGATGGGAATATGTAGATAGCAATGAAGTAATAGTTTGATTTGTTAAGGATGCTTTGGATGTCCAGGAGCTCAAGTTTAGGGGCCATGGGTGATTTTACATGAGAAGATGGTGTTTCTGACAAACAGAAATACTTCCCCACAGTTACTAAAGGGTCTGAAGGTATAATTGACACTAAACCCTGGTAGGAAGGGAATGCTGTCATTGCACTGAAACACACAGATATGAATGTGCTCACGTTGCAGGAGGGCCTCTGCATCTGGCAACTTTCTATTTAGGCTCCAAATACTGAATAGTGCCACCATGATGCTGTCTGAATGTCAGTTTGAGTTTGCTATGTGGGAAAGCCGGTAGGGAGACTCTGTCTATAAAAGGCACTATGGGGGCAGCAGAAGTTTACCCACTATGAGGAAACCCTGGTATGATAGGTATATGCCACCCCTGGTGAAACAGGAGGGCCTATCTACCATCTCATCCCAGACCAACAAATACTGAATCTAAAAATTACACCAACTACTTAGCCAGTTGTTAAAGCCAATCATCTTGTCTTGGCACTTTGGACTCATTCATGGTGAAGGCAAAAGAATACTGAAGACCAAAGTATTTCCTGTCTGAAACACATGTATGATAAGTTCCGGCATTTCTTTCTCTATATTCCTCTGCATTGAGCATTTCAGGTCATTCACTCCCACATGGGTTACCACTACACTGTAGTCATATTTGTTTGGATTAAGGGACATTAGGATCCTTGTCATAGATCCTGGCACTGGATAAGCAGTTGTCATATTCTTGAAATCCTGTGAGTATAGAGTTTGCCTAACAGGAGTGTCACCTACAGCTAATATATTTCCCTGTGTACAAGCAGACTTAATGAGCCTTCTGGGCTTTAGCCTATTTGCCAGGTGACGTTTAAGCAGTCTGTATGGATTAAAAGCATATGTGAGTGGCAAAGCACAGGTGTTGCCTTGTGTGCTGGAGGCTGATCACTTTTAGAGTGTGTTCTAGGTGGCTTTGGCAAATGTTTCTTTACAACCTTGGCAATAGATTATGGGTTATAGTAGTGTTTTGTGATTGGTGTGGTATTATGGTGGTAGGTATGATGCTAACCAATAGTGGGCTGATGCAAGAAGCTTGCTTTCATGTTTCTTAAATATTTATATCTCTCACAGCTTGTACTATCAAGTGTTAGAAGCAGTGAACATTCAGTAAGTATAAGGTAGTTGCTACACTGCCTTAGAGCACCAAATACAATCAAACATTCCACAGAAGTTGTGAGAACAGACTGTTGATCCATATTGTAAGACAGTAGAAAATCATTGCTTGTCATAGTGTTCAGAAGTTGAAGGGGGTTTATGATTGTGTTTCAGTTTTCATTTAATTTTTAAGGCTGCCCTCCATGAGAGTATTTTCACTCACCAGAGTCCTTCTCATGTACTCAGCATCATCAGCTTATTTCCTAATCTTTAGTTTTCAACATCTTCCTAACTTCCTTTTTTACCAGCCCGATAGTCGGAAGCACCAAATTTGGTACTGCTGTAATTATACTGTAGTTATACACATGAATTCTATCTCCTAAAAGAAAACATCCTATACTATTTCAAATTTATCTAGCATGTTATATATCCTTTAACCTCTCCCACATGACACATGCAGTCTCCTCCAGCAAGCGTTCCTAAACAAATGTATACTTCAAAACTGCAATCTCAGAATTTGCTCATGTCTCTCCTTCTTTAGATATTTATCTTGGAATACTTACATCAAAACAGTAACCCTTACGGGTCTATATTGAATGTTCAAACATTCAAAATTTTGAGTCTCATATGGTGGACACCATATGATCAGATTTTTGAATGTCTGAATGTTGTAACGGAGATCTTTGTACAGTGCAGAATGGGAAGATTTCCCTTTTCTGCACTGTAGTGTGATCTCGTAGTTGGTATATTTAAAGAGCGAGGGGTGTGAGGGGCGCAGTCCCCCCCACATGGGGGGTGCAGGGGTGACTTGCCCCCCTGCTTAGACCATTCAGGTAGATGTTTTGTGTAGTTTATTTTTTTTATTAGGTATTCAAGCTTTTGAAAGTTTGATCATATGGTGTCGACCATATGACAGTCGAACTTTCAAACGTTCAATTATCTAATATAGACCCACAGTCTTAGAAAATATAAAAAAGTTATTGACTGTTTGTGTAGGAAAATTTTACTTTTAGTCTTTTTCCTTACTTTTTCTCTCAGTTCCTTAAATAATGTATTTATAACTAAAGAATTTGGTCTGGAATGCAAAGGATGGAAACTGTCTGGTGGTTGTTTTCAAGGATACTTTCAGAAACAGGGCCAATGTTAGCAGTTTGGGGAACCCCAACAAGTACAAAGTTGGTAGCCCCTGGTACTTCCAGTCACCCTGTCACTGCCACATTTCCTAAAGCAATGTTTTAGTTCATACTGCAAAGGTTTTAGGAGTTGTACACACACACACACACCAAACTATAGCTACAATACTTTTACATTACAACAGTTTTGTGGTACCACACCATGCTAACCCATCTCACAGATGGACAATCACAGTGACTGGCATATAATTGCAGTCATGTTATATTACAACAACATGTGCAGGTCCAGCCTTGGGTGAAAGGAATTCATAGACTAAGGCCTTTATGGTGGCACCCACTACCTACTGTTTCATACACACACACACACACACACACACACACACACACACACACACACACACACACACACACAAAATCTACAGCAACCTTCTGCTCACATCTTTGAAGAGGGCTGGTTCATAGGGTCATAGGTTCATAGGTGTGTACTAGACTAATGGTCCTGGAGCCTTTATAAGCCTAGCCCATAGGATTACCCTAGCATCGTGCCACCCGACCTTAGTTCCTAGTGCCTCAGTCGAGTAGAGCCAGTGGAGTGATCCTGGGGGTGAATTTTTTATTTCCCATCCACTCATCAAGATTTCTTGAAGAAGGCCAGTGAGGTGCTCTGCTTGACATGTATGGGAAGTCTATTCATAGCATGGGTAGTCTCTGGGTTATGAACCTGTCCTTCCAGCATGTTCTGTTGATTGTGATAATGAGGTTGAGGTCTCTGGAGCGTGTGGTGTGGAGGGATTAGGATTTCTTTAGATGTAGCATTTCTAACAGAGCTGGGTCAGACATGACTTTGTAAGTCAAGCAGAGATTGCCTCTAAGTAGGCGATATGAGACAGAATAGTTGGAGTTTTTTTAGTCTGTCCATCTAGGACAAGTGTTTAAGGCCTAGGATCCTCTTTGTGTGGTACTTTTGTGGCCTCTCCATTTGTTGCAGGTGTCTAGTGAGGTACATGCCAAATGGGGCATTGCAATCGATGACTGGCCTAATGAGGGAACAGAGGGAGATAATGACCTCTTTCTTCCTGGATACAAAACCCTTAGTAATGAGATGTGCCACATAGAAGGGCTTTCTGACCACAGCGACAACGTGGTGGTCAAAAGAGAGGTTGCTGTCAACCTGTGTTTCCAGATCTCTTATAACACCTTCTGTGTTCAGTGGACTACCGTCAATGTGGTAATTCAAGGGAACTGGGTTTTTCCCAAGGGGGATGATGACACAATTTTTGGCATTGAGCTTAAGGCCATGGTTCTGACACCAGTCATTGGTGTCATTGAGGCCTTTCTGTAGGATGTCAACATCACTTGGGGAGTTTATAATAGCTCCCAACTTGCAATTGTCTGCAAACTTTGTCAGCCAGAGTCCCTTTGTGTTGGCCTGGACTTCAGAGAAGTAGATACCAAACAGGAGAGGACCCAGGACCAAACCCTGTGGGATTCCACTCATGACTGGTCAGCAGTCTGACTTGGAGTCAGCTATTTTCACACTGTGAGTTCTATCTGTGAGCCAGTTTGCAACCTACCTAGTGATATAGGGGTTGATGCCTAGCTTAGTGAGTATTTCTATGATTCCTGAGTGGAGAATAGTATCAAAGGCCTTGGCCAGATCAAGGTAGGCTGTATGAACCACCTTGCCTTCATCCACAGCTCTGGTGACTGACTCAAAGAAGTCAACCAAGTTGATCTGGCATGATCTACCCTTCACAAAACCAAACTGTGTAGTATCCAGAGTTTGGAGAGTCCCTATATCCTTGTTTATTAGGTCCATGATAATGCAGTCCATAGCTTTGCATATCAGACTTGTCAGGCTAATTGGGCAATAATTCCCATGGACTGTAGTCACTCCTCCTTTGTGGAGAGGGATAACTGTAGTAGTGCACCATTCGGTAGGGACAAAGCCTCAGGTGAGGCTGTGATTGAACAGGGCACACAGGTGAGGTGCCAGTTCACTCTGTAGTTCATGTAGAACACTGCCAGGGATATTGTCTGGTCCCATAGAAGCTGTATTCTTGGCCCTGGATAGTGCTGTTTTAACCTGTGCATCTGTAATACTGGGTGCCTGGCAATCTTCTGATAATTGTGATTGGTCTTTTAGGGGGGAGAGAGGGGTAAAGTCAGCACTGAATCTGTCGTCCAGTATATTGGCAATATCTGTTGGCTTGGTATAGGAGGTACCATTGTGCAGTAGCTCAGAGCAAATCTGGGTATTGCCGTGGAGATTCTTTACATAACTATAGAAGGCTTTGTGGTTGTCTTTACTATCTGCTGCAATTCTATTTTCATAGCTAGCTTTAGAGGATTTGATGAATGATCGCAACCATTTGTTGAGGCTGATAAGGGAATTGTTCCAGTCTTGGGACTTCACCTTATTCCGCATCAGTTTCCTCCTTCTGTTGTAGAGTTTGTTTATGGAAGGGGACCACCAGATTGGCTTCCTTTTTTTTTTTTATGAGGAGAGCATCTTAGTTCTATTGGGTACGGCGAGAGCCATGCATTTGTGTACGTGTTCGTACAGTGCACTGGTGTATGATTCAGTGGTCATGCAACTATTCTCCATTTGCATGGGTGCTGTGAAGTTAGCCATCTCAATTTTTATGAGCCCAAAGTTAGCTTTGGAGAAGTTTTTCATAGTGGTTATCTTTGTGGGGGTGGGAGGGATGTGGATTTCCAAGGTGATTAGTTTGTGTTCAGATCTAACTAGGGAGGAGTTAACTATTGGTGTAGAGCAATGGTCGCCTATGTTAGTAATGACCAGGTCAGAGATGTTGCTACCTCTAGTGGGGGTAAGAATGAGCTAGTCCAGAGCAATGGAATTAATGAATTCCAGAAAACATTGGGCAAGTGTATTGGTACATGAGTAGTTTTCCCAGTTAATGGAGGGGTAAGTGACATTACCCAGTATGAGAGTGTTAGGTTGGACCCTAATATTCTCCAGGGTGCCTAGAAATGTGAAGTGTGAGTCTTGGGACATGGTTGGGGACATATAGCAGGCTACGACCTGATTCGCTGTCTTACCCAGTGTTAGCTGCACCATAAGTATATCAGATGCATTATGTTGGGCTACCAGTCTGGATGTGTGTGCATCCTTTATGAATATGGAAACACCACCGCCTTTGGAGCTTCGGTCCAAGTTCTGGGGCAGAAAGGTGTGGAATGAGTTATAGCCTGGTAGTGCAGGGGTGCTTTCTGCTGCCTTGAGCCAGGTCTCTGTTACAGCACACATGTCAATGTTCTCTATTTTAAGGAGTGCTTTGAGCGAGTGCATTTTGAGGTTTAGACTTCTAGCACTGAGCAGCATGACTCTCAGATTGCATTTGTTTGTAGCTGTTACAGTGGTAATTTGGTCTTTGGAACACTGCCTAAAAGAGGCACTATAGTGGTGGCAAGAGCCTTGGCCAGTATCCAGAAGCCCAGGGATGACAGATGCAGGCCATCTCTTGCAAAGCATCGAGGTTTAGCAATCATGTCATCCCAGGCAGACAGATACTGTATTTCCTTAGAATGACACAAGAAACTTAGCCAATTGTTGAGATCAATCGTTTTCTGCTTGTACTGTGGTATCATTCTGGGTGATGGTTGGATGCTACTCAGGGCTAGGGTCATACCTGCCTGGGCTACATAATCCAAAAGCTCCTCCATATCTCTTTTCATGTAGCCCAGGGAGGTATGTCTCAGGTCATTCACACCCACATGTACAATGACAGAGTCATAATTGTACATGTTGTTGAGGGACCTGAGTACGTACATTTTGTGGTGGATCTTGGCACCTAACAGGCAGCTGACTGTTACTTTCTCCTTATTCAACCTAGTGAGTAGGACATCAGTGAGTCTCACTATTGAGTCACCTATGAATAGTGTGTGGGGCATGCTGTTTTGCTTTGGTTGAGTGGCACACTATTTAGCAGAGTTATGTGTCTTGTCATTTGTGTTGTGTTGTGGTGGTCAGGTGCATTTCTGCCTTGGAGGTCTCTGCTGTTTGTGTAGATTTTTATTGGGAGCCTCTGTGAAGGTGGGTGTGTGGTTTGTGTTTTTATGCCAAGTCAGTGCTGGTGTATGTTCTGTAGGGCTATGTGTTCCATGTGGTGTGATGCAAGTGTTGACCTTCTCCTCTTGACCAGCTATTCCGGTCTTGGCTGGAGAATGCGTGGCTTCCAATTTGGATATATAAGTGCATCTCTCACAAGTCTGAGTGTTGGGAGGTAGGAGGAGAGGGTTGTCAGTGTACATGAGGCAGTTGCTACATTGCCTCTGGATGCCCAATTTCAACAGGTTAATAGAAGAAAGCACAGGGAACTGACCTTTAGACATGCTTGGAGGGGTGGGCATTAATAAATACTGGAGCTGTTTCCTTGTAGAACATTTAGCGCTGGTAGCACTTTTGTGTGCTACAATAATTGCTACGAGAAGTCTGGTAAAGTGCTAAACTAATAAGCTAGTAAACATGCAGGAGAGGATAGAACTAGCAGATCTAAGGGAAAATTTGAAAATCAGGCTTTGGCTCTGCTCAGAAGCTTACAAACAGTCCTGGATAGAGCAAATCTGTATCTGGACTAGATTAGTTACAGGAAAGGTGGGAAACAGGTGCAGATGTGGACTTTTAATCCAGAAAGTTGAAAGAGATGAAAAAACTGCCCAAACGGGCGGTTGTAGAATAGATGTGGTTTAGAGCAGAGGCCACCACTAAGTCCATGTCAAAATCTACTTGTACAGTCTGCGGTGTGAAGGCCACAAGATCTCTTGAAGTTCTAATGGTCTGAATGCTCTGTGATGTATTTTATGCCTTATTTCTGATATATAATTACTTAACTACATTTTAATTATGTTATGCATAACTATGTATGTGCCAGTATTACTGTATGTGTCCACAGAAAAAGAATCAGTGATATTTTTGTGAACACACACACACACACACACACACACACACACACACACACACACACACACACACACACACACACACACACACACACACACACGCACACAGACATGCAATGGCACTGTCAGTGCCAAGCCAGGTTTGCCAGAAATTACACAATAACACAGATATATTGTGAATACTTGCACCAGTCCACCTTCTGCATGTCCTTGGGGTGCTGGAGGAAACTAGATCACATAAGTAAATCCAGGCAGTGACAAAGAAAGTATACAGACTAAAAAAAAAAAAGTGCTACGGCTAAGAACTTAGTCAGAGCAAAGCACTGTGAAATAGCAGTGCTACTCACTGTTCCGTTTTGCCAATGAGCAGATGATTTCACACACATTGTGCTCCTGATAAATCACCAGAGATAGCCTCCTCATATCTAAGGTCCATGTTTAATACGATAAAAGAAAGACGTTATTGCCACTTTGTTACTCTTAAATACACTCAATCCCTCCACACAAACATAATGGCAATGCTGATGATGTTTGTGATATAAAGTGAAAGAAATTATGGCCAGCTTGTTACTCTTACACTGCATCCCCCACTCCCCAACCCCCACCCATACACAAAGGCATAAGCCATAGTAGTACTAGCTTGATACTGACTTCAGCAAACAGATCTAGTCTAGTATCACTCTCTGAATTCTTTTTTTATGACAACAAATCATTTTGGAAATGAAACAACTTAAACATCCTCATACAACTGGATGATACACTATTGAAAAGCCATGTCATCTCTCATGAATGCTAGAACTAAACTCCACAGCACTGTACATGCTTTCTCCTCTCAGACACCTATTCTTTGGCAAGCTCTCCTCGTCGACATTAAGGAAATCTACACTTATTCTAAATTCAGAAGGCAACTTCAAAAGCAGTTCTTATCCAACAAAATGCTCCTTCTTCAGCACAGAACATATCGCCTAACTTCCTTTCCAAGTTTCTTTTCTCTCAAAATTCACTGAAGGTTGACCCATTCTAGAAATGAATGTATATATTGTAATTTACATTCTACTTGATTGCACATTGCACTGTGCTTGTTCACTAGAATATGCAGTTTTTTTTCTCTATATAATAACTGAAATACTTTGTTACTACTTACATTTCTGTATATTTTGTTTGTGAAATGTTTTGTATCTTGACTGGGCTGAGCCTGAAATTGGTCAATATTAATCAGTGCACTACCCCAGTAAATAAACAAATACATATATATATATATATATATATATATATATATATATATATGTATATATATTTATATATTGATATTGATAGATAGATAGATACAAATATAGAAGATGTAGATACAGATATATATGGGGAGCAAAATAGCCAATGACAACAGTTATCAACTGCCAACTGTAAAGCAGTTAAGGTAAACCCTGATCAGACTTAGACATACTGTCTGCAGCTTCCTTAGCATTTTAAGATGATAACCATTATTTACAAAGTATTTGTGCAGCTGTGTTTCTAAACTATTAAGCAGAGTTGTTAATATTATAACAATAGTACAACTGTCAAGATAATGCTTGTACAAATTATATCACAGTTCATTAAATGTTACAATTGGGAGGGTGGCCTAATGGCTAAGGTGTTTGCCTGGCAAACACAAGGTGCAGGGTTTGAGTTTCACAAGGGATAATTGGCTAGGCTTAAAATGGCTCGCAAGGGCAGTTAGCCTAGTGCTAACCTATGAACAAGCTGATTCATAGGTTATTGGTTCTGCTTTCTGAAATAAATAAAGATAATATGAACATGTGATTGTTTAATTATGCACCACTCCAGTGCACAAGGAGGGGTGAAAATAAATAGAATAATTATATACCCCGGAACGATCTCTGTCAAATAACCTGTGGCTCTCTTTCCAACAAGAATCAGTTTCCCAGCCTGAAATACAAAAAAAGTGCATTCTCAGAATAAAGAGAACATCATCAATCCAATATTAACAAATCATACATAGTATATTGAAATCTCTGTCCTGGAACACAATGCAACAGTAGGTGCTGTCAAGGTAACTGGACACACATGCTGTAAACCTGTCATGCTGGACCAGCAGTCCACCTGCAAAGGGTACCCTGACCATATCTAAATTAACCCTTTCTTTAGCAGTGATCACATGGTTATAACTGTTCTATAAACACTGTGATAATAATAATATTCAATCTTCAAAGTTATACCTACAGCAAAAGTCATCGAACCACTGTCAATACATTTCCCTTTATGTATTGGCTTTAATTCAGATATCTTTTTTTTTGTTTAGCCTTAGCATATCCCATTAACATGTCAAACTGCATGCACTAATCTCTTATCACCTTACTTATCCTTAGTTTTTATTGTAGTTTTCTATTACAGTTCATGTTGTGTAACTAATTGTTTGTCACACGAGTAAGAATTCGGACTGACTAGACATTCAGCTGGTGGTAGAGATGCAAGGCTGTTCATATGGTTGTCTGACAACAGATTTACATTCAGTGTATCACATGCTTGCTTGCTACCAGTTCTGACAATTCCTGAGGCTTTTGAATGAGTTTAAAATGTCACTGGATGCTTCTGAGTGTGTACACAGGGGTAACACCTGTATCTTTGCTATTGTCGCAATGTTATGGGGATTATTATAAAAATATTTGTTGATAGTATCAGTACAATCCCATTTTTATCAAGGTACCAAGCCCATTTTTATTAATGTATTAAGAAAGAAAAAAAAAACTTACTTCCCTGGCTGCTGCAACCAATCAGCTCCTTGCTTCACTGACGTGGACCTGATGGAGTACAGCTTTTAGGTGATGTCACAGGCAGCTACAACCAGGGAAAAAAGCAAAAAAAAAAAACTGATGAAATGTTTTGGTGCTGCAAATCGCTGCATGGGGCAGCAAGGAGAAAGGAGAAACCTGTTGCTGCCTGCATGCGAGTTGGCTGTGTAGGTGGGGGACCTTGTATGTAGGGAGATAATTGGGGGCCTCCCATGGCTACGAGCTTGGCGTTTGCTGGTTATGTTCAGAAGTGACCCACTAAAAAGTCAAACTCAACTATCTATTACCAGCAAAGAATCTGAAGATGAAAAGTAATTTGGTAAAACATAGCAGAGTAAAAGTGCAGTATTAAGTAATCACTGTACCTTTAAGAGGAGCTTGTGGTTGAGCAAATGAGGAAGATTAGAAATAAAACCCACTTCCTTGTTTCTTCCAGTAGATACCAGTCAGTTTCTTGTTCTGCCTTCTTCATTTGCTCTAACAAATCTCTTTGAGCTAAATACAGAGAGCAAGCAAATGAACAGCATTTGGTACGTTAGTAGAAGACAATTATTTAATAGTTTTCTGAAGTGAAAATAGCTCCTACCACCCCCACATTAGTCCAACCATGTCACTCACTAATTGCACGTCTCATCTCTGATCTTTTCTAAAGGTTGTACATGCTAAGTCATTGTGGCCTTCTTTTGTGAGGTTTCTGTTACAGACCATAAACTGTTTTTTCTCTTCTCAGGACTGCTTGTATCCTTTTGATGGCCTGCAAAGTTGATGTTATTTGAACTATACACAATACTCCATGTTAGCTCTCACTTATTGTCTGAAGAGAGGAGTGATACACTTCTTTTCTACTCATGACCTCAGTGGTTCTACTTAGACCACTGATATTCAAATAGTCTGCATTAATGTTGTCTTCAATCATTTACATACATTCTCTGAATGAGATGTGGTGAACCCCAGGACACATTCCACATTTTATATACTATTTTTGCATGCTAATCATTATGTCCATTGCAGTGATTATGCCTTGTTGTTTCTCAACAGAACAAAAGCAGATTGTAGTGTGGCTGTCATCTAGGCAGGCATCATGGTATTTTTTTTCAGTTATGGGCTAGCCTTACTCTTTAGAGAATAACAAGGGCAACCTCTGAAGTAAAAACCTGCTATGTCTTCCCTTAGTCTGTGTCTCCCCCATATATGCATGATAAAGGCCACTGTGTAAATAAATTATGGCAAAGCCAAAAACATATCCGTGGACCAATCTCTGCATGATGTATGTTCATTTTCAGAAGGTATTAGTGCTGTAGCAGACTGGAACACCTTTTTCCACTTCAGCTGGGTGAGCCAGCATACTTTTTTCACTCCCATTGACCTCAGCTGGCAACTATAATATCCAGGTCACAAACTGATCTAAGATCATTTGAGTTAAAGTTAGGGTTTTATTCTTCCCTGCGATACAGAGCTAGCATGGGACACCTTCTACTTAAACTGCTGCTTCTGCCTCTGTCAGTAGTATATTCCTTTCCTGGGGTTTTGTTTCACAGATGCATGCTTATTCCTCTATGGAGTGACCAAACGTCCTCACTGTATTATCATTTCCTCTTAAGAACAAGAGCTGGTAGAGTGGTCCTAGAAACTGAGCATTACAGAGCAGCAACGTTTTGTAGTCCCATTCCCTCATAAACTTTTCTTTCTGTGACTGACACAAATGATTATAACCTGTATAAGGTCCTAGGTTCCCTCACCTCTGGAGCAGTCTCCCTTGCAGATAAAGCAGTATGATGTACTATCTTCAATCAAATGGGATCTGGATGATTGGATGGGCATCTATAAATTATCCTCCTGGCAGGACAAGCATAACCCCCCTCAAGAAGTGAGGTATAGTCTAGGGTGGGAGCTGGCAAGATGTAACAGTCACAAGACTCAGTATCATACCTCTCAACCTCTTAGAGCAAGAAATCTGGAAAAAGTCACAAATAATGGGGGGGGAGGGGGGGGGCAAAGGCCCAAAAATAGGGACACTTTTTAAATATTTCTCTTACAAACTTAGAAAGTTGATAGAATAGCAGGTTTTGTGTTACCATTAATTTTTTGAAGGATATGAGGTCTGAAAATCAAATGTCTGCCATTATTTTCTGACTTTAGTCCTCAATGATTTGCCAGTGATTACCCAGAAAACTACAATTTTATGAGAAATGGAACAAAAATATGAATCAAAAATCTAGACATTCTGCGAAAATCTGGACAATTGAGAGCTATGCTCGGTAGTCTTCAACATCCAATTTTTCCTATGGCTGTTAACAGCTGCGACCACATGCTCATGTCCCTGCTGTACCACAGATCAGCATGGCTGTCTACCATAAAGCAGAAACAGTCCCTTACACATGCACACACACTCAACATGAATTTGTATGGGCATGTACACACATGTATACACACACACACACACACACACACACACACACACACACACACACACATGCACACACACACACACACACACACACACACACACACACACACACACACACACACACACACACACTTAGGGACATACATGTACACATCCAGGTAGTTGAAAATTGATGAGGGACAGTTGCAACCTGGCCTATTTATGAGTCTTAAGAGGACCCTTGGAGGACAGTAGGAGAATAAGTACTAGAATCAAGGCTTACCAGAGGGTGTTCCTGTGAGAAAAAGGAAAGGATACCCTTTAAAGGGGACACTACTCGGATGTACTCCTACCTGTAAGGAATCACAGGGAAGAGATCCTTCAGGTTATCCTTGCTTGTGAGGATGTATGTAGAGAAGCTTACTGGAGGTAACCTCTATTTTGTGAGGTGTCTGTAAGTATTGGTGATTTATGTAGTCAGTTATTGAATTTTATATCTGACTGTAAACAAACACTGCATGTGTCTTGATTTGCTTAAACCCTGTACATGTTTACTAGAGAAAATGTTTGACACTGCAATTGACTGACCCAAGTAGAATGCACTTCCTGTGTAAACTATGTTTTTCATTTTTGCTGAACTTTCTTATAAATAGGAACTTAATACTGGAAAACTGGCTACACTGACTGAATTATTATGAGTAAACCAAAATTGCTGCAATGCTGGTAACATCCACAAACTGCTTTAATTCCACACTGCAATAAATGTTCCCAGTTGACTATTTTGTTTGAATAATATCAAAACTTCTTCAGACAACAGCTATCCAGTTACATACAGTTTATATACAAATTCTAAACAATTAAAAGCAAATTATTTAATTAATTAATAGGTCTGCTTTTGTTCAAACTTTTAAAGAGACATTACACAAATATACTGTGTAACAAGATGTATATATAGATATGTATGCATCCCACTAATATGAGAACTTTTTACAAATATGTGAAAACTAATATATACACTTGTTAGTGTTACCTAAAGGTTTTTATATAAACCACAGGCTTGTGTCTTAAATGGTAAAAATAGTGTTACATGTGGAACTGAAAAAAATGTAATAACAGTGCACTCTGCTGACCAAGTAAAGCATGTTGTGACCCTTTGATGTTAAAACTCAGAGTCAGGCAGTCTAGAGTGAGGCATCCTGCCTATTGTTTTAAGGCCAAAGTTAATGGCCAAAATTTGCATACATAAATGTCCTTTATTGCTCTGGTTTCTGCACAGAGGTGAAGAATGTAAATGTAGTTTCTGTTAGCCTGGGAACCCAGGAAGTATGAAAAATGATGTAATGTGAACCAGGAATGTGATTTTAAAAACAGAGAGAATCAGAGAGCATTAAGCATTTTTGTCTTGACCATCCAACTCATCAACACTGTCTTGCTCTATATGTAAGTTTATCTTAGACTTATGTTTTCTCTTAGAAATAGCTAGAAACTAGAAAGATTAGACTAAGTATTTTTCTGTGATTATTTTAAGTATTTATCTGTGATCTCTGAACTATTGACTAGCACTGTGTAGTAAAAAGTATTGTCTTGTGTTTTCACTATTTGTGATTAAATATTTTTACACCCATTCAACTGTGGCTGCTTTTGTAGAGATAATTTAAGCTCTTTAGTTTACTTGCATGCATTTGGAAAAATTGTACAAAGCTACTAAAATACCTTTAGCCCTGGGCCATACTACCAATTGGATAATAATATTGCACAGTAATAACTGGACACCCTTTTAAGGGGCTTTGAGTAGCTGATAAATATTAGTGGGTGGTGGCAGCTGGTACTACCGTATAGTCTGGGAAAAATGGGCACAGCTGGAGAACCTGTGCCAGCCTTCCCCACGAGTTTCTGTGTGGTTGTATAAACTCGAGTCTATATTAGAACACCGAACTTTCAAAATTTTGAGTGTTCTAATATCGACCCATTTTCAGCAAATGCTGAAAATATCAAAGAAACAGAAAACCAAATTTTTTCCTAGGGAAAGAATTTGGTTGTCTGTTTCTGTTGCTTTGGTATTTTCAGCGCTGTGGTGGAAAGTTACGGGTCAGGTTCAGGTAAGTGTGTGATTGTGTGGAATTGAGGGTTAGGGCGGGGTAGGTGAGTTAGGGTTAGAACACGGGTCAGGTAAGTGTGCGATTGTGTGGACATGAGGGTTAGGGTGGGGTAGGTGAGTTAGGGTTAGGGCGTGGGTGAGGTGACTGTGTGATAGTGACAGACCTTAGGGTTAGGCTTTGGGTTAAGGTAAGTGGATAGTTAGTGGTGTATGTATAGTTTAGTGTAGGGTTAGGTGTAAGAGTTTAGGTGTATGTGTGTGGATTGCTGTTTGTTTGGTGTGCTTGTGTTGTGTGTATGCATTTTGGAACAGCAAATTTTTTCCCTAGGAAAAAAATTGCTATTCTGTATGTTCGATGTTTTAAATTTTGGATTAATAGGGTTTGATATTAGTACACTCGAAAGTTTGAAAGTTTGGTTTTCTAATATAGACCCTATAAACTCTTCTCAAAGTGTGTGTGTGTGTGTGTGTGTGTGTGTGTGCGCGTGTGCGCGTGTGTGTGTGTGTGTGTGTGTGTGTGTGTGTGTGTGTGTGTGTGTGTGTGTGTGTGTGTGTGTGTGTGTGTGTGTGTGTGTGTCTGTGTGTGTGTGTGTGTGTGTGTGTGTGTGTGTGTGTGTGTGTGTGTGTGTGTGTCAGCTTCTTGGACAGGGACATGAAGCACTGGTTGGACAGAAAGGGTGCTGGAGGTTTTAGCTTGCCCACAAGGCTGAGATCTGGACCCTATAGCTGTGCCAGTGGGGAGTCTTATTGGGGACCAGGAGAGCAAGAGAGTGACCAGCCCTGGACTGACTGGGATCTCTGTGTGCTCTTAAGGGAAATTGCACTTTAGTGTGTGTATTTGTTATCCTTTCTTCCTATATGAGACACCCCTCACTTGTGTTAGTGGTGAGGATTGAGGCTCCTTGATTGCTGGGCCAGGGCAATGGCATCACATATTAATTGTTTGGCAGTGGTGGGATATCCACACAACATATTCCCCAACATTAACCCTCCAGCCCCTCTCTCTTCCTCATCCAACCACACTAATAACTCTCCCCCCTTGTTTGACTTCAAACCTGCCTCTACTAACTCCATAAAAAGACTTCTATCCAAACTTAAACTATGCTCTAATGCTCCTGACAACATTCCCTCTGCCTTCCTAAAATGTGCTGCTGATGCCTTAGCTCTCCCAATCAGTATTATAATCAACAGATCTATTAAGGAATCTTACATCCCCAAACTCTGGTGCTCGGCCTATATTCTTCCCCTTCATAAAGGAGGCAAAAACACCAGTATCTCTAACTTCCACCCTATCTCTCTGCCCTCTCCAATCTCTAAAATCCTTGAAAATTGCATTCACCTTCAAATTATGCCTTACCTGCCCCAAAACAATCTTCTTACACCTACACAACATGGTTTCTGCCCAGCTCATAATACTATAACTGCTCTACTCTCTTTCTTAGAAACAGTCAATCTAGCCCAAGACTCTGGACATCTAGTCTCTACTGTTCTGCTCGATCTGTCCAAAGCATTCGACACTGTTTCACACAAACACCTTCTTTATCACCTCTCAAAGCTCCATCTCTCCCCAAACACTATATCCTGATTCTCCAGTTACCTATCAGATAGAACTCAGACAATCAAATGGAAGTACTCTACCTCTTCCTTCTTACCTACCCCAACTGGCATACCACAAGGATCTATCCTAGGGCCCATGCTTTTCAATATCTTCATAAACAACTTTCATGCTGCCATTCCTGATTCCAAAATTATTCAATATGCAGATGATTCTACCTTAGTATGCTCTGCCTCTAATCTCTCAGAATTGCTGTCTAAAACACAAACTGCCTTCTCAACCATCGAAAATTGGATGCTCCAAAACCACCTCCCTCTCAATGCAAACAAATCAAAAATTCTACTTTTTCCTCCCACAAAGTCATTCTCCTACAACAAAAATGCCTTCAAAGTGCTAAGTCAAACTAATTCAGCTATAGAAGTGGTTCCTTCCACTAAACTACTTGGTATTACTATTGACGAACATCTCAAGTTCGATATCCATATTCAACAAAATATTAAGAAAACCCACCAAAAGCTAGGTATGCTGTATAGGAACAATTGTTTCCTCTCTTATACTACTAGGAATACTCTAGCCACCACTTATCTACTGCCTTCCTTATTATATGGAGCCCCACTACTCACTAACCTATCCTCCTCTATTTCCTCCAAACTAGAAAACTGCTATAATAAAATCTCAAAATTTGCTACCAGATCTAAACCTTCTACCCATCACTGCCTTACCCTAAGATCTCTAAAGTGGCTTGAACTCCCAAACTACTTAGACTTCCTCCAACTCACCACTGCACACAGACTTGTATATCACCAGACTAAGTGTCTAGCGCTAATATCCTCCCCCATTACACCCCCCCAATAGAACTCTCAGATCCGAGCATCAAAACCTAATTGCTATCCCCAAACCCAAAAGTACAGCAGGCCAACTTCTCCTCGCTGTCTCTCTAGGCAAAAAATGGAATTCCCTTCCTCCCTCTCTAAGAACCATCCCAAACTTAGAAAACTTCAAAACTCAACTTACCAAACACCTGGCCACAAAATGGAAATGCAATTGCCACCATCCAACCTAATCTTCCTTAGTCCATTCCTCTGGGGGATTTTCCCACTCTGGTTCCTAAGCCCTCAACAACTTTCCTTCAGCTATGCTCCTGGGGGTTTTCCCCCTCAGGTTCCTAAGACCTCAATAACTCTCCTTCTGCTATGCTCCCACAAGCATTTTCTAAGCTCTCCCTTCTCCATTAGATATCAATAACTATCAATACAATAACAATAGCTATCGATAACCTCAATAACTCTCATTCAGCTATGCTCCCACAAGCATTTTCTTTGCTCTCCTTTCTCTGTTAGCTGCTTATTTCTTATGGTTCAACACTGTAAATATTGTATATAGCTTTTCATTACTAATTTCTTTTCTGAAATTGTGCATGTATAGTGTATCCTCATTTTACTTAAAAGTATGTATATAAAACATCTTCTCACCTAATATCTGAGTGTGCACACTAAAGAAAATGTATAAACAATAAATCCACACTCAGTGCTTTTCTGCTTATTATGCATATTTTCAAGGTACTTACTTGTAACTGTTTCCATATTATGTAAGACTGACATGCATGTATTTCTGTACCTTATCTGTATTATGTATCTTGGAGCTTTTCTCCCTGGGCCTCCACTGAAAACGGGTCACTCTGACCCAGTGGACTTCCCCGTTAATCAAACTGGAAATAAAATAAATATTAATTGGTTGGCAAATACTAATTGGGTTGTAGTGGTGTGGGTATAGTGAATTCCTGTAGCTTGTGTACAGTGAGCTTTGAAGGTGTTTTGTATTCTAAATCAGCCACGCAATGAATACTCAGAGTTCAGATCACAATTGTTTTATTTATTTATTTATTTTCTTAGCTTAGTTAGTCAGGGTCAGCAGGCAGCATGTCAGCAGAGGAGTATGGATAGCTGACAAGGAGCCAGTTGACAGAGATGTGCCAGGCTAGGGGCCTGGTGCATGGAAACCTGACTAAGGCAGACCTGATTGCAGCCTTGGTTACAGCTGCATCAGAAAACAACAACCAGGATGACAATCAGACTGGTAGTGGAGATATAATACCCTCGAAGAATGGACAGCTCAACATTTCTGCAGAGGACTTAAAAATCCATCTGATGCTAAAGAGACTTGAATTAGAGGCCAGGCATTTGGAGATAGAAGTCAAGGAAAAGGAGCTGCAGAGGAGGCATGAGAGGGAAATGCTGACTCTTTGCCAGAGTCATGGAAGTAATGGGGAAGGGAGTAACTGGACCCAAGAAGCACAAAAGGTCAGTAAATTTCTTCTGCAGTTTAAAGAGGGGGATCATTTTGATAGTTTCATTCATGTTTGAGAGGGTATGCAAACAGTATAGTGTTAACCAAAGGCTCTGGATACGGTTCCTGACCCCCTTACTCCATGGTAAAGCTGTAACTGTTTTGTCAAAAATGTCTGACGTTGCATGTTTTGATGATACTGCTGTTAAAAATCACTTGTTAGAATTGTTTAAGCTAACACATGAAATGTATAGGTTTTGTGTGAATCTGTTGCTGAACTGAGCACTTATTTCCATAGGTGGGTGAGTGGATGTCAGGTCACCACTTTTGAAGGGCTGGCAGACCTTTTGGTGAGGGAACAAGCCCTTAGCACTTTGCCTGAGGACATGAGGATCTGGTTGGCTAATAGACAATAAGCTACTTCAGATGAGTTGGGGAAGAAGGGAGACCTATATCTGGCAAGAAGGGGAGCCCTGCAGAGGAAAGGGACCCCAGTACTGCTCATGGGTCTAAAGGAACCCATGGTGGGAAGAATATACTGCCCCAACAGAATCTGCTAGTAGCAGGGGAGGCCACTAGTCCAGGTGTACATCCAGGAGCTAGGGTTAAATGTTTTGAATCCAACTAGTGGGGCCATGTGGCATACAGGTGTCCATGGAGGCAAGGTGAGGAACAAAAGGTGAGGGAGACAGTAAGTTGGAAAGACAAAATGCCAGTGGGGCAACAAGGGTACCAAACTACCACCAGAGGTTATTTCTTATTGTAGTGAATGGCAAAGAGACCATTGCCAAGAGAGACACAGCCTCTGATATAAGCACTGTAAAGCCTACAATGGTTACAGAGTAGCACTACTTGCCTTAGCAGTCTACTCCAGTCAGGGCTTTAAGATGGATCCCATTCCAAATACCTTTGGCCAGGGTTCACCTTGACTGGGAGGGTGGAAATGGAAGCCAGCAAGTAGGTGTGTTTGAGGATATACCTGCAGATGTCCTGATAAGCAATGATTTTGATAGTGCAGTACCATGTGCTTGTGCAGTTACGCGCAGTCATGCTTGGAGACAAGCAGGTAAGTCTGGTAGCCTGGGGGAGACCCAGACAGACTGCATACTTGCAGCCAGGACTAGTGAGGTGGTTACTTCAGGGAGTGAGCTACCCTGTAGCAGTGAGACTGAAGGTGAGCCACAGATGCTTGGGGGTACTGATGGTCCCTTGGACAGAGCGACTGCAAAGATAGAGGTGAGTAATAGTACCCAGGCTGACAGTGACGCACCACTGTCCGAGGATGCCAGACTTCCTGTGGAAGGGGAGCTGGGAAGGGTTACAAGGAGAGAGTTTTGACAGGCTCAGCTCTCAGACCCTACATTGCGAGGCCTGAGGCAGGTAGCTAGGGAGGCACTTGATTCTCAAGGAAAGGGGGAATTTGTATACTGAGGCAAAGGGTTACTATACAGAGAGTGGACCCCTGAGGGAGGGCTAGAAGGTGAGAGAGTACAGCAGTTGGTAGTGTCTAGAGCCTACCATCTGGCACTTCTAGCCATAGCCCATGATATTTTGTTTGCAGGTCATATGGGCATAAAACATACAAAGAGGCATATTATGCAGAAATTCTATTGGCCTGGAATTTCCAGAGATGTAACAGGGTACTGCAGGACCTGTGAGCAGTTCCAAAAGGTAGGCGAGGCAGGAGACAAGGTGAGAGCTCCTTTGATGCCTTTGCCTGTGATTGAGGAGCCATTTCAGAGGGGAGCTATGGATATTGTGAGTCCTCTGAGTACTCCAAGTTCCACAGAGAAAAAGTTTATCCTAGTGGTAGTGGATTATGCTACATGATACCCTGAGGCAGTGGCTTTGTCCTCCATTGAGGCAGAGAAGGTGGCAAATGCTTTGTTAGAGATTTTCAGCAGGGTAGGTTTCCCAAAAGAAATACTGACTGACAAAGGTGCTAATTTCATGTCAGACCTGCTGGCTTGTCTGTGGAAGTCCTGTGGGATGAAGCACATGAAGACCACCCCCTACTTTCCCCAGACTAATGGTCTTGTTGAGAGGTTAAACTCTACAATCAAGTCCATGCTATGGGCATTTGCAGATTAGTTTAAGAGGGAGTGGGACAAATATTTTCCCCATCTATTGTTTGCTTACAGAGAGGTTCCCCAGGAATCCACAGATTTTTCACCCTTTGAGTTGCTGTATGGGCATAGGGTGAGGGAACCTCTGGATTTAATTTGAGATGAGTGGGAAGGTGAGTGCGAGTCTCACAAGGAGTCTGTTGTGGCATACATCTTAAACCTCAGGACAAGGCTTAGGGAGCTCATGGGCTTGGCCTAGGAGAACCTGGTAGAAGCCCAACAACAGAAAAAAGTGTGGTATGACAGGAATACTCAAGATAGAGAGTATGCTGTGGGGCAGCAGGTAATGGTTCTCATTCCTGTAAGACACAACAAGCTGCAAGCAGCTTGGAAAGGACCCTATGAGGTGGTAAGAAAGGTAAGTGATGTTAACTACATGGTGGGACTGCTAGGCAGAAGGCAGGGGCACAAATTATACCATGTTAACATGATGAAACCTTGCCATGATAGGGAGGCCTTTGTGCAGAGCATTTGCAGTGGATTGCAGGAGGAGTCTGAGGGAGATCTGGGAACTGATCTCTTCAGTGAGGCTCGGGCTGATACCTCAGTGGAAGGGTAGCAATGTCCCAGCAGCTGTCTCCTGCCCATGTTTGAGAAATCCAAGCACTTTTGCAGGCATTTGGGGACATGCTCACTGGGAAACTAGGGTGCACTCACCTGGGGCAGTACCAGATGGATACAGGACCCCAAAGGCATATTAGGCAGGCCCCTTATAGAGTGCCTGAGAGAGTCAAACAGACTCTGAGGGAGGAGGTACAGGAGATGTTGGAACTAGGGGTGATTCAAGAGTCCAAAAGTCCTTGGGCCTCCCCAGTGGTGCTGATGTCAAAGAAGGATGGCAGTACCAGGTTCTGTGTGGACTACAGAAAATTAGTCACACACAGTCAGATGCTTACCCCATGCCTAAGACAGATGAGGGTCTAGAGCAGCTGGGTGGGGCTAAGTATCTTACAACCATTAAACTTACCAAGGGTTACTGGCAGGTGTCCTTGACTCCCACCGTTAGAGAGAAGTCAGCCTTTGTACATCCTTTTGGCTTGTGTGAGTTCACAAAGATGCCCTTTGGGAAGAATAATGCCCCAGCAACTTTCCAGAGGCTGGTCGATCATATCCTGGCAGAGCAGAGGGGTTTGCCCTTGCTTACCTAGTTGATATTACCTTCTACAGCCATTCCTGGCCAGAGCACCTTCAGCATGTCAGGGAGGTGCTGGGCAGACTACAGAGGGCAGGGTTGACCATTAAGCCAAGCAAATGTCAAGTGAATATGGCAGAGGTCTCCTACCTAGGACATAGAGTGGGGAGTGGTAAGACAAGGCAAGAACCTGTCAAAGTGGAAGTCATTCAGGCATGGCTTGCACCTGTTACTAAAAAGCAGGTGAGGACATTTTTAGGGACAGCAGGGTACTTTTGAAAGTTCGGCCCCAGTTATAGTACCATAGCTGCTCCCCTCACAGACCTGACAAGGAAGAACAGGCCAGATAAGGTAGTGTGAACCCCAGCATGTGAGCAGGCATTCCAGAAGCTTAAAGAATCTTTGGGAGGACCCCCTGTGTTAGCCAGTCCAGATTACAGCAAATAATTTATTGTGCAGGTGGATGCTTCAAACCATGGGGTGGGGGCTGTACTTAGCCAGATTTCTTCAGAGGGAGAAGAGCACCCAGTGGTTTATCTCAGTCATAGGCTCCAATCCAGGGCGGAATGTTATGCAGCTGTAGAAAAGGAATGTCTAGCCATAGTGTGGTCACTGCAGAAACTTCAGCCTTATCTGTATGGAAAGAAATTTACTGTTATGAAAGATCACAACCCCCTAACATGGTTAAACAGAGCCAGCCAGCAAAATGCCAAGTTGCTAAGATGGACCCTGGGGTTGCAAGCATATATGTCCGTGCAGCACCGCAGTGGGATTAGCAATGTCAATGCAGATGGGCTCTCAAGACAGGGAACGGGGTAAGGTATACTCAGATAGACCTAACTCCTTCAAGCAGCATTTCTCAAGGGTCACTTGAAAAACTAACTGCGGTCTCCAGGGGGGGGGGGTATGTGAAGATTGGGTGAAGATATGTGAAGGCTGCCAGCCTAGCCAGATAGAATTTTGGAGATAATTCTGTCATCTGCAAATATTAATGTAAACCACAGGCTTGTGTATTAATTGGTAAAAATATTGTTACATGTGAAACTGGAAAAAAAATGTAACAACAGTGCACTCTACTGACCAAGTAAAACATGTTGTGACCCTTTGATGTTAAAACTCTGAGCCAGTCAGTCTAGAGTGAGGCATCCTACCTGTTGTTTTAAGGCCAGAGTTAATGGCCAGAATTTGCATGCATATATGTCCTTTATTGCTCTGGTTTCTGTTCAGAGGTGAAAAATGTAAATGTAGTTTCTGTTAGCCTGGGAACCCAGGGAAGTGTGAAAAATGATGTAACGTGAACTAGGAATGTGATTTTAAAAACAGAGAGAATCAGAGAGCATTAAACATTTTTGTCTTGACCATCCAACTCATCAGCACTGTATTGCCCTAAATGTAAGTTTATCTTAGACTTGTGTTTTCTCTTAGAAATAGCTAGAAACTAGAAAGATTAGACTGAGTGTTTTTCTGTGATGTCAGAACTGTAGTACTGAATTATTTTAAGTATTTATCTGTGATCTCTGAACTCTTGACTAGCACGGTGTAGTAAAAAGGATTGCCTTGTGTTTTCACTATTTGTTATTAAATATTTTAAACCCTTTAACTGTGGCTGTTTTTGTAGAGATAATTTAAGTTATTTAGAGTACTTGCATGTCTTTGGTAAAATTGTACAAAGCCACTCAAATAGTTTTAGCCCTGGGCTATACTACCAATTGGATAATAATATTGCACAGTAATAATTGGACACCCTTTTAAGAGCCTTTGAATAGCTGATAAATATTAGTGGGTGGTGGCAGCTGGTAATACCATATAGTCTGCTAAAAAGGGGCCCAACTGGAGAACCTGTGCCGGCCTTCCCCAGGAGTGTCTGTGTGGTTGTATAAACTCTTCTCAAAGTGTGTGTGTGTGTGTGTGTGTGTGTGTGTGTGTGTGTGTGTGTGTGTATGTCAGCTACTTGGGCAGGGACACGGAGCACTGGTTGGACAGAAAGGATGCTGGAGGTTTTAGCTTGACCACTAGGCTGAGATCTGGACCCTATAGCTGTGCCAGTGACCCTATAGCTTTGCCAGTGGGGAGTTGTACTGGGGACCTGGAGAGCAAGGGAGCAACCAGCCCCAGACTGACCATGATCTCTGTGTGCTCTTAAGGGAAATTGCACTTTACTGTGTGTATTTATTAGTCTTTCCTCCTATATGAGACGCCCTTCACTGGTGTTAGTAGTAAGGGTTGAGGATCCTTGATTGCTGGGCCAGGGCATGGGCGTCATAATTTCTACCACAGCTTTTCAGCATAGGGGTGCAGCAAAGGAATAACATCTGCTCAGTCTCCAAGAAAGAACTGACCAGTACCTGGACACCCTCTGTGAAAGATGTACTACCACCAATCAATACCTGCTAAACCTCCAAAAGTAGATTTACACCATAGCAAATCAGCCATCCTCCTCAGAAAGAGTTCATAGGTCCAATTCAATACTGCCCTCTGTTAAAAAGAATACTGTCACCAAATAAGCAAACCTGCACCAAAGAAGTAATGAAGACAAAAACCTTCTATGAGCCAGGCCCCCATTCAAGAGTGCAATTGGAAAAAGTGCTAATGACATGATGCCTTACTTATTTGCTTTTGAAAAGTATGTAGCAAGAAAGAACTTGCATCAAACTGAAGCAGCCATAATTCTATCATCCCACCTAATTGCAAAGGCACTGAAAACACATGGATCTGGAGGACCAAGGCACATGATTATCAGAAACTGAAACAAGAGATTTTAGAAAGGACTGGGGTTTGCCTGAAGTCCAAATACCATAAGTTTTATAGCATAACATTTTATATGGATAGTCCAATAAGATCACAAATGGCTAATCTAAAACACGTTTTGAAGTTTTGTCTAGAACATCCTATAAACAGTCTAAGTAATTTTTTGGAAAGTTTGGCTGTAGATAAATCTAAGAGGACACTCCTTAGTAACTTAAGAAAGATGGTAGCCTAGAGAGACCCTAAGTCTTCTGAACACCTGATTGTTGCTGTGGAGCATTTTTGACTAAGTAAGGTTGCAGATACTAAGTATGACTTCTATGCACAAAGGTGAAAATGCTTTCACTTAAGTGTGCTTCTTTGTCTGTAAACAAGAAAAAAAATGTTATAATTTGAACCAACTTTTTAAATTTGCTAGAAAAGGACATATTTATACAGTTAATGACAGCAAGCTAATAGTTGTCAACAGGCTATTAAATAAAGTGAGACTGAAGGCATACTCATAGAATGACATAATGCTACATGGTTAACTTTAAGAAGTATAGAATCTGCATTTTGTAATTGTGCCATCACATTTATGAACCCCACTACTGTTGTAGAAGGAAAATACTTTAATAGGGTTTTTAAGTTTAAGAGTCATGATTATAATGATTAAATCAAAATATATGTACAGGAATAAAATGATTAGCAATAAAATGATTAGCAAGCAGAAAATAAAGTAATATCTGTACGTGGAGAAGAAGTCCCCTTTAATGCAAGTCAGTAAAGTATTAGTGTTTGTAACTCAGCTGCCCAAGTTGTCTCAGGATGTAAGACTTGAACAATTTTCCCATAGTTTGATGAACTACTCTTATTGGAGTACAGATTTTGCCAGATATGCTGCCAGAAGTACATCTCTCAGGTAAAGAGAAAAAATGCATATGAAAAATGCGGATAAATCCAATACTGTGTTTAGTAAAAGGACTTCTGTTAAAATACTGAAGGAAGTCAAAGCAGGAAAAGACAGGAAAGATTCATTTTATTAAAAATCCTCAAGTTAACGTGATAAAGGAAAAAACAGTATAACTACTTCATAGGTTCATAGGTTCATACTAGGCTATCTGCCCAAGGGCATTTATAAGCCTAGCCCATAGTTATGTGGCTTTCGCCACCCCTTTAGTTTGAATAAAACTATGCCTATTATTTTGCTGTGCCTCTGTCAAGCAGTGACACTGAAGTAATCCCTGGGGTATATCTGCGATCTCCCATCCATTGGTCAAGATTCCTCTTGAACAAGGCCAGCGAGGTGCTCTGCCTCACATGTACCGGGATTTTGTTCCACAGCATAGGGAGTCTCTGGGTGATGAATCTGTCCCTCCAGTATGTTCTATTAATAACCGTGTCAAGGTTTGTCTCCGCCCTTGTGGTTCTGAGGGATCTAGATTTTTGAGGTGAAGCATATTCATCAAATCTGGGTTTGACATGGCCTTATATGTCAGGCACAGGTCACCTCTGAGCAAGCGGTATGAGACTGAATAGAGCTGGAGTTCTTTCAGTCGGGCAGCATAAGACATATTTTGAGACCCTTTATCCTTTTGGTGAGGAACTTTTGGGGCCTTTCCAGCTGCTGCAGGTGTCGGGTCAGATACATTCTGAATGGGGCATTGTACTCAATCATAGGTCTAATGAGTGATGAGTACAGGGGGACGATGACCTCCCTTGATCTAGATGTGAATCCCTTCATGATCAGGTGGGCAATGTAGAAGGTTTTCCTAACTACTTTAGCAACATGAGTGTCAAACGAAAGGCTACTGTCAACCTGGGTCCCTAGATCCCTGATGACTTCTTCTGTGCTCAGTGGATTGCCACCTATATGGTAGCTAGGGGTAACCTTGTTTTTCCCGAAGGGTATGACTATGCATTTCTTGGCGTTTAACTTTAGGCCATGGCACTGGCACTAGTTATCCGTTTCTGTGAGGCCCTTCTGAAAGATATCTGTGTCAGATGTGTTTTCGACTATGGCGCCCAGTTTGCAGTTATCTGCAAACTTTGTCAGCCATAACCCTCCTGTGTTTGCTTGTACTTCAGAAAAGTAGATGACGAACAAGAGTGGACCCAGGACTGAGCCCTGTGGGACACCACTTGTGACAGGCTTTGAGTCTGACATGGCTCCAGCAACTCTGACCCTGTGGGTTCTGTCACTTAGCCAGTTTGCAACCCATCTTGTGATGTATGGGTTTACATTCAAGCTGATGAGTTTTTCGATGATACCTGAGTGGGTATTGTGTCGAAGGCCTTTGCCAGGTCGAGGTAGGCTGTATGGACTGCCTTTCCCTCATCAATGGCCTTGGTGACTGTCTGGAAAAAGTCAACCAAGTTTAAAAGGCATGATCTGCCTTTGACAAAGCCAAACTGGGTTGGATCCAAAGTCTGCAAGTTCCCTATGTCTTTATTTATGAGTTCCATTATGATCCTCTCCATGGCTTTGCAGATAAGGCTTGTCAAGCTAATGGGATGGTAATTTCCAGGGTCGGTGGAGGCACTGCCCTTGTGAAGTGGGACCACAGTTGCCGTACGCCACTCCTTGGGTACATATCCTGAGGTGAGGCTAAGATTAAACAGCTGTCCTAACTGCGGGTTTAATTCCTCATTGAGTTCGTGGAGCACACAGCCGGGGACACCATCCGGTCCCATGGATACTGTGTTTTTTGCCTTGGAGAGCAGTTCTCACCTGGGCTTGGAGATGTTTGGGGGCTACAATCCTCTGGTATAGATATCTCTCCTTTGGGGAGAAGTTTGCACTGAACCTGTCAGCCAGTATGTTGGCAATGTGTCTAGGTTCAGTAATCTTCACATCATTTTGAACTAATTCTGAGCATATCTGGGAGTTTCCTCCTAGGTTTCTAACATAGCTAAAGAAGGCCTTATGATTGTCTTTTGAGTTCTTGGCGATTTTTCTCTCAAAATTTGCCTTGGATGATTTTATGAGAGCTCTTAGTTTTTACTTATAATGATCAAAGGTGTCTTACCTTTCAAGGATTTTGCTCTATCTTGTAGTAGCTTCCTCCTTTTGTTGTAGAGCTTGTTTATGGCTGGGGTCCACCAGACTGGATGCTTGCCTTTGGTACAAAGAGTCTTAGTTTTGTTTGGGATTGCCTGATCCATGCAGTCCTGTAGGTGCTGGTAGAAGGCATTTGTAAGTGATTCAGCGGTTTGAGTAATGTTTACCACTGGCTCAGGGGCCTTAAAGGAGACCACACTAGTTTTTAGAAGTGTGAAGTCAGCTTTTGAGAAGTTTTTCACTGTGGTCTTTTTATTTCAGGTGGGGCGGGATGAGGACCTCCAGCGAGATTAGTTTATGATCTGATCTCACCAGTGAGGGTATACTTCGGTGTTGAACATTGTGATCCCATGTTCGTGATGATGAGATCAAGTATGTTTTCTCCTCTTGTGGGGATGGTGACTAGTTGTTCCATGGCATTTGAGTTTATGAACTCCAGGAACCTTTGGGCTAGAGTGTTTGGGCTTGAGTAGTGTTCCCAGTCTATATTAGGGTAGTTGAAGTCACCTAGTATGATGGTGTTTGGAGATACATTTATCCCTCCAATGTTTTCAGGAAGGCCATGTGAGGTTCCTGAGTTTGAGAGGGTGGCCTGTAACATGCTACAAATTGCAGAGCAGTCTTGCCTATGGTTAATTGCACCTGGATGGTCTCCTATGCATCGTCTGTTGCCACCAACCTTGAGGTGTGGGTGTCCTTTATGAATATGGACACCCCCTCCTTTCTTGGTGTTGTCCAGATTTTGGGGCGGGCATGATATGAGGTGAAACCTGATAGTGCTGGGGTGCTCTCAGGAGCCTTGAACCAGGTTTCTGTCACAGCACAGACATCGATGTTCTCCATACTGAGAAGGGCCTCGAGTGCGTGCATCTTGAGATTGAGACTTCTGGCATTGAGCAGCATAACCCTTAGTTTTTTTCCTTTTTTGTGTTCTAGGGTGGTAGGTTTAGAATTTGAGCCTTGCCTAAAAAAGGCACTATGGGGTGGCAAGAGCCTTTGCCAATATCCGGAAGCCTAGGGGTGACAGGTGCAAGCCGTCCCTTGTGAAGCAGCGTGGCTTGTCCAGCATGTCATCCCAGGCAGACAGACATTGGATCCCCTTTGAATGACACCAGAATTTAAGCCAATTATTAAAGCTGATCATCTTATCACTGTATTGTGGCATCATTTTAGGTGAAGGTAGGATACTGCTCAAGGTCAGGGTCATACCTGCCTGGGCTACATAATCAGAGAGCTCCTCAATGTCTCTTTTCATGTAGTCCAAGGAGGTACGTCTCAGGTCGTTGACACCAGCGTGGACAATGACTGAGTCGTACTTGTACCTGCTGTTGAGAAACCTGAGTGCTTGCGTTATGTGGCGGATTCTAGCGCCCGACAGGCAGCTTACTGTGACCTTCTCCTTACTCAGTCTGGTGAGCGGGACGTCAGTGTGTCTGACTATGGAGTCACCTATGACAAGTATGTTTGGTGTTGTATTTGGCCTTAAGGGCAGTGACTGCTTTGCACACTGATTCTGTTGTTTATGTGTTGTTTGTGTGGTGTATTGAGTTTGCAGTTGCTTGGGTGTCTGCTTTGGAGGCCTCTGCTGTTTAGGTAGATTTTTATTCAGAGCCTCCGAGTATGTCTTAGTGTGTTTATGTGTTTGATTCAGTGGTGTGGTTGAGTTATGTGAGACTGGTATTGTGGTGTGTGTAGTTGCCTTCTCCTCCTGCCTGGTCTTGCCAGTCCTGAGTTGAGAGAGCTCAGCCTCCAGTCTGGCTAAATAGCTGCATCTCTCACAAGTGTTAGTGTTACGTGGGAGGAGGAGAGGGTTGTCCGTGTACATGAGGCAATTGTAACATTGTCTCAGAATTCCCAGATTCACCAACTGGGCAGGAGAGGATGCCAGAATCTATCCCAGCAGGGGCAGAATGTCCGACAAATCCAATGGACAGAGCAGACAGTATGTGAGGAGATGACACTATTAAATGAACTAGACGCTACTATCATTAATAACAGTGACTGTACAGAGGCTAACGAGCAGAATTTATGTTTGTCAAATTACGACGAGGTTGTAAACTGTTTTTTTGATACAGGAGGGACTAATACCATGTCTAATTGTAGTATTAACAAAGCTGGTATTGAAAACAACCCTGATCCTGGTGGACAAAATACTGAATTGTTGAATATGGAAACTGAACAACTATGTATTGTTACTAGGAGGGGTAATTTTTGTATTTACAACTCCAGTGACATGGTACTTAATGAAGACTTCATTAGTTTGTTTTTTAAAGGGTTTTCATTTGTCCCTTCTTTCAAACATGACACAGCAAAAATCCTGATGTCCTTAAAACTTTTTTCCAGGGAACTTAATTTGAAAATGTTTTTTGCAAAGCAGGGAGGCCAAGTTATGTACTATACCCCCCAACTTAAGAGGAAGAGTACATTTATTCCCTCGTCTAATTCGAATGTTTATCTGTTTGAACAAATTTGTGAAACTTTTTTGAGGAGATATCTCAAGTCTAACCTTGCCTATAAGGACAACCTTACACAAGGGGAAAGGTTTTGTCTAAAAGAGTTAACTTCAAAAAATGACTATAGAGTAATGAAGCCAGATAAGGGAGGGGGAGTAGTCATTATGACATCTATTGATTACAGCAGTGGTATGCAGGAGCTACTCAATGATACCAACACATACTTGAGAGTTTCTAAATATGATGTTTGCAAGGCATACACTAGATTAGATTGGCAGATTTATGAATGGTTTATGGAAGGAATATTAGATAAGGATGAATACGAATATCTTGTTGTTAATTCACCTGTAATTCCTTCCATATTTGGTATACCTAAGATTCATAAATCTATGGTTAACCCTCCTTTTCGTCCTATAGTTTCTGCTAGAAAGTCTAAAACAGAAACACTGGCTTCATTTGTTGATTTTCATTGCAAAGAAATATGTGCAAAAGCCCCCCAAGTTATTAAGGATTCATGGCATTGGTTGGACATTATTAGGAACACCTTGTGGGATGACAACTATATCTTTTTAACTATTGATGTTATCAACTTATTTTCGGTCATTCCAAATGATATTGGTTTGAACATGTTCAGGAATAGTTTAGGGAGACTTTCTACTCTTCATACAGTGAAACAACATTTACTGGTGGATCTTTTGGAAATGGTCCTTAACAATAATTACATTCATTTTGAGGGGGATTATTACAAGCAAACCACAGGTGTGGCAATGGGAGCAAAGTGTGCCCCATTGTATGCGAATTTGGTTCTAATAGACTGGGAAAAGAAAGTTGTTGCTACCACCAGATTCCAAAAAGATATAGCATTATATGTACGCTTTTTAGACGACATATTGATTTTCTGGAAGGGTAGCGAAAATGACATCGTTGAATTTGTTGAAACTTTGAATAATAGTACATCTTTTCTAAGGTTCACATATAATATACAACGAGAGAGATGTGAATTTCTTGATATTATGTTATTGAAGGACACGACAAATCGGACACTAATTTCTAGTATATTTCGCAAAAAAACCTACTCAAATTCCTTCCTCCACTTTGAGAGTTGTCACCCTTATTTTCAAAAAAAGAACATTATAAAGGGACAGATGGTAAGACTATCTAGGTTAATTAGCGAAGATAGGCTATTTGATAAAGAAATTACTATATTGATTAACATGTTACAAGAAAGAGGATATCCCCACGATATTTTGAACAGGACCAGGGATGAAATTGCTGTGAAGAGACGCACTATCTACAAACCCATTCTGACAGCAGGGTTATTAGTTACGAATAACAAGGAGAAAGTTAAAAAGTCTGGTCACTCAATGATTTTGCCATACAATGAGGATAGTAATAATATCATGCATACTGTTCAGGATATATGGGTAGGGACACTTACTATGGAGACCATTAACGTACTGGGGGTCTTGCCATCATTTACTTTCAGCAGAGGTAGGAATTTAAAAGAACTTATGGAGAGTGCTGATTCACAGCACTCTTATAGACACTGCATGATGAAAAAATGTGGGTTTTGTAGTACCTGTAAATATATTAATAATGGTCCGTATGTGACAGTGCACAATTTCAATAGAACAATTCCTAGTCCAGGTCATGTAAATTGCAACACCAAGATGGTGGTTTATTTGGCCACCTGCCTAACTTGCACCTCTTTCTATGTGGGTACAACCACTAGGAAATTGAGGCTTAGAATTCTGGAACATGTAAGGGATATTAAGAACAAAAAAACTACCAATGCACTTTACATGCATAGTAGGACATGTAGTGATTTTAAGAGATTTTTGTTTTTCATAATTGATAGAATTCCTTACAGGGACAATGGTGGTGACGACAAAATTTTGCTTGAGGTGAGGGAGTGCCTGTGGCAACTAAGGCTTAATGCATCAAACCACCAGGCATAAATGAACATGTTTCCCTAGCCAGTATGTTAAAATTTAGAGCACAGTTTATTTGAACCAATTGACTTTTGTATATTGGTAACAAAATATTTATAAACATTTCTTCATCTGTTTTGTTTACCATTGGGAGTATTTGATATGCATATGCATTTAGGTTATTGCAGATTTTAAGTATTTTATACTATATGTATAATGTATGGACAATTTATTATTCATTCAATAATTTAATAATTGCTTTTATATTGGTATTGTTTTATTAACAAGACAGGATCAAGTATTTTTACTATTTTCACTGTTTAAAACTACACAGTGATGATTGGTTTATCAAGGAGGTGTGTGTATTACGTTTTGGTATTTAAACACTTGATACGTATTGGTATTTAACTCTGATGATGCCCTTTTTGAGAAGGGAGAAAGCGCTAAGTTACTCCTGTTGTTTTTTAATAAAGACGCTAGTTGATGTTGTACGGCTTTTGGTTGCTGCTAACTTTTCTTGGTACGACAGCGTGTTGCAGTTCCCTACTTGGTCATTTCTTAGAGATTTGTATAATATAGGAGTGCTTGACCTGCAAAGAGAATGCTTATAAGACAAGGGATATGCTTATAAGACAAGTGCTGAGCTTTTTGAGAAGAAAAAGCTATTTGGAACAAGTGCTGCACTTTTTAGTGAAGGTGTAAACTGTTTAGGTTCCTAACAGAGCAGTTCTAAAGGAAAAATTGAAGAACAGACTTTCTGGAGCCAGAAAGAGTTTAACCTTGTTTAACCGGCACTGCCCGATGCTGCTCTAGTGGCAACTCCGTGCTAAATCGGCTTAAAACGTTAAAGCGTGCTTGATAGCAGGGTTGGAAAGAAGCAGGAATAGACCCAAACGGACAATAAAACTACAGTTTCAAGTCAGTAACCACCTCTACGGGGCAGGAAGCTGCTCAATGTTATTCACTGCCACTGATCAACAGAGAAACCCTCCTTCAGCCCAAGCAAAAATGGCCTCACAGAAACTTTCAAACAGTTCAGGAACAGCAAGCCTGTAACTAAACTTTTTAACTCTCAGAAAAGTGGGAAAAAGCAAGATTTTTTTTGTTTTTGTTTTTTACAGAGATAGCAGAGGTTCACAAGTAATATCAAGTTATAACAGTGCAGTAAATGACCCCACACAAGAGTGCTAGGTCAAGGACAGAAAATATGCAAGTTTTAAGAAAAAACGATTTAAAATTAAGTGCAAACAGGAAATTCAGCAAACAGCTTTTGGTTGTGCTCTAAATACAGCTACTAATACAGAAATCAAGTTTAACAAGCCAGAAAATGCTCAAGCTAGGCAGCTATGCAGAAAAACTTAGCAAATAAACAGAGAAAAAATACTTAAAATCTCAAAAGTGGCTCCCTTCTTCTCTCAGCATTTTTTCCTCTTGGAGGGTGCTTCACCAACAGCCAACAAGCCTGAAAAGATGCCCAAACCATGAGGCAACTAGGTTTTAAGAGAGGAAGATGAAGGAGTTTTGGAAATGACCCCTAGTGGCCAATAAAACTACAGTTTCAAGTCAGTAACCACCTCTACGGGGAGCAGAGAAGCTGCTCAATGTTATTCACTGCCACTGATCAACAGAGAGTCCCTCCTTCAGCCCAAGCAAAAATGGCCTCACAGAAACTTTCAAACAGTTCAGGAACAGCAAGCCTGTAACTGAACTTTTTTAACTCTCAGAAAAGTGGGAAAAAAGCAAGATTTTTTTTGTTTTGTTTTTTACAGAGATAGCAGAGGTTCACTAGTAATATCAAGTTATAACAGTGCAGTAAATGACCCCACACAAGAGTGCTAGGTCAAGGACAGAAAATATGCAAGTTTTAAGAAAAAAACGATTTAAAATTAAGTGCAAACAGGAAATTCAGCAAACAGCTTTTGGTTGTGCTCTAAATACAGCTACTAATACAGAAATCAAGTTTAACAAGCCAGAAAATGCTCAAGCTAGGCAGCTATGCAGAAAAACTTAGCAAATAAACAGAGAAAAATACTTAAAATCTCAAAAGTGGCTCCCTTCTTCTCTCAGCGTTTTCCTCTTGGAGGGTGCTTCACCAACAGCCAACAAGCCTGAAAAGACACCCAAACCACGAGGCAACTAGGTTTTAAGAGAGGAAGATGAAGGAGTTTTGGAAATGACACCTAGTGGCCAATAAAACTACAGTTTCAAGTCAGTAACCACCTCTACGGGGGTCAGGGAAGCTGCTCAATGTTATTCACTGCCACTGATCAACAGAGAGACCCTCCTTCAGCCCAAGCAAAAATGGTCTCACAGAAACTTTCAAACAGTTCAGGAACAGCAAGCCTGTAACTGAACTTTTTTAACTCTCAGAAAAGTGGGAAAAAAGCAAGATTTTTTTTTTGTGTGTTTGTTCTTTAGAGAGATAGCAGAGGTTCACAAGTAATATCAAGTTATTACAGTGCAGTAAATGGCCCCACACAAGAGTGCTAGGTCAAGGACAGAAAATATGCAAGTTTTAAGAAAAAAACGATTTAAAATTAAGTGCAAACAGGAAATTCAGCAAACAGCTTTTGGTTGTGCTCTAAATACAGCTACTAATACAGAAATCAAGTTTAACAAGCCAGAAAATGCTCAAGCTACGCAGCTATGCAGAAAAACTTAGCAAATAAACAGAGAAAAAATACTTAAAATCTCAAAAGTGGCTCCCTTCTTCTCTCAGCGTTTTTTCCTCTTGGAGGGTGCTTCACCAACAGCCAACAAGCCTGAAAAGATGCCCAAACCACGAGGCAACTAGGTTTTAAGAGAGGAAGATGAAGGAGTTTTGGAAATTACCCCTAGTGGCCAATAAAACTACAGTTTCAAGTCAGTAACCACCTCTACGGGGGGCAGAGAAGCTGCTCAATGTTATTCACTGCCACTGATCAACAGAGAGACCCTCCTTCAGCCCAAGCAAAAATGGCCTCACAGAAACTTTCAAACAGTTCAGGAACAGCAAGCCTGTAACTGAACTTTTTTAACTCTCAGAAAAGTGGGAAAAAGCAAGATTTTTTTTTTTGTTGGTTTTTTACAGAGATAGCAGAGGTTCACAAGTAATATCAAGTTATAACAGTGCAGTAAATGCCCCCACACAAGAGTGCTAGGTCAAGGACAGAAAATATGCAAGTTTTAAGAAAAAAACGATTTAAAATTAAGTGCAAACAGGAAATTCAGCAAACAGCTTTTGGTTGTGCTCTAAATACAGCTACTAATACAGAAATCAAGTTTAACAAGCCAGAAAATGCTCAAGCTAGGCAGCTATGCAGAAAAACTTAGCAAATAAATAGAGAAAAAATACTTAAAATCTCAAAAGTGGCTCCCTTCTTCTCTCAGCGTTTTTTCCTCTTGGAGGGTGCTTCACCAACAGCCAACAAGCCTGAAAAGACAGAGAAGACCCCCTTGTTAAAAATAAAGTAATGGAAAGAGGTACAGAAACTAATAAAGAGAATGTAGCTTATACTGGTGGAAAAGGAAAAAGGGAACCTGAATGAAGTCTTAAGCTTCTCCCTGCTATTCCAAAGCAGGCAAAAATCCAAAACCAGAAGCAAGACTCAAACAGGTAAAACCATCCCCAAGGAAGAGTAAGGGAAATAGTCAGTACCCTTGCTGAATGAAAACTATTTGCATGAAATGCCATTCATATGGGATGAACACAACAGGGGGGTGGCTGCATCTGCATTTGTAGGAGAATAGGTAATTGCTTCCACTTCTTTTCAGAATACTGAGGTAAAAGCTGACATGGCTGACCTCCAGATAAGCCGTGATAATTTCAAGAAAGCTTAGGGTGAAGATAAAGCACTAGCTATATTTAAAGAGAACACAGAAAAGATGTAAACTCAAAGAACAGAACAGGCCCATTACATGCCCCTTCTTTGAACTAAGAAATTACCTGCTCTATGGAATAAGCAAGTAGGGGAAATGAATAGCAAACCAGTTATTAGCTCCAAAATCTGTCTGAACACTTGTAGTGAAATTAGCACAGAACCACATTTCCAGTCTTCATTTAGGAATGGACTTAGCAAAGGCTAGAGTTTTGATTGATTCTACCTAATTGTTTTTTTATTCTATTTAAGGACACAGATCTTGTCCTTAATGTTGAATAAAAGCACCTCATCCATGATTAAAGAATCGTCTGATACCTTTGTCCATTGTAGAGACCTCTTGAATGCACAGCAATAGGCATTGTGGGTCAACTTGTGAAACAGAATAATGGTCATCAGTGCATGTTGTTAAATAGTGATTGTGCAACAAAATTTCCTGAGGTAGTACCACTGCAAAGAATCAATATAAAGTCAGTAGTGAAAGAATCAGTAATGCTGTTTTCTAGGGTCGGGATTCACTGAGAAATTCTTACTGACCAGGGCACCCTATTCATGTCCAGGATAATGCATGTGTGTAAATTCAAATGAATATATCCATATAACACCTTCAAGTATAGACCACTTGAATGCTTTAGCAAAACTTTAAAGTCTGTATTGCAAAGAGTTGTAGAAATGGATCAGAAAAACAGGGGCCAGCTGCTGCCACATCATCTCTTTGCTATAACAGAAGTATCCCAAATCTCAAGTGGATTACCACAATTTAAATTTGTATATGGTAGGCATCCCTGAGACTTAGTAGATATAGCAAAATAAATGTGAGAGGAGGAAAACACCCTTTTAAAAGTATGATAGGGCATTTTATGGCTCTACGGGCCAAGAAATGAACTGCAATGCCAGTTGTAGATGAGCATATAGTTTCTTAGGTTCATAGGTGTTTAATACTTAATGACCACAAGGGCCTTTTTAAGCCTAACCATGCATCCCAAATCTATGAAAAGTTATGGTACCCTTGATAAGTATAAGCAGAGGCTTGATAGGTGAAATATTTACAAGCAGGGACCTGGAAGATGAACCATTTATAGGCTGCCTGTGTCCATTAGAGACATAGGTGCCAAACCAGGGATGAATTTCCTGTTCCCCATCCAGTTGCCCATGTTACAGTTAAAATGGGTTAGGAAGGACCTCTGCTTCACATAGACGAGGAGCCTGTTTCAGAGAAGGGGTAGTTTCTGGGATATACACCTGTTTCTCCAGCAGGTCCTATTTATATCATTGGCAAGATTTAAGTCTTTTGAATGGGTAATTCTGGTGCTGTTTTTTTTTTTTTTTTGTGAATATGCAGGAGGTCCATCAGAGTGGGGTTTGACAATGTCTTGTATGCCAGGCATAGATCTCTTCCCAACAGCCTGTAGGAGACAGAATACAGGGAGAGGATATTGAGGCAGTCTGCATAAGACATGGTACTTACACCCTGTATTCTTTTAATTAGGAACTTCTGTGGACATTCCAATTGTTCGATATGCCTGATTAAGTACGTACCAAAGAAGGTATTTTACTCAATGACAGGTCTGATGAATGCCGAATACAGAGGAACAATGACTTCCTTGGACCTAGATACCATACCTTTGTTTATAAGTTGTGCAGCATTAAATTATTTCCTCACTGTTGTAGACACTCAGTGGTCAAAGGCTAGATTACTGTCTATGTGTGTCCCCAAGTCCCTGACTACTAGGTCAACTGGAGAAGAGAGGCACACCAAGCACAACAGAGACCATGTAAGACACAAAGTCTATATTGTTATCCACTGCTGAAAACAAGTTCCTTGCAAAATGGCAAGGTGTTTTTGAAGCAATAAAGAAAGGAACTGAAGTGAATTATGGTGACTGGGAAAAAAAGAAACCAGAACAGCTGTGCCATGTAAAAGTTTTGAAACCATAAAGAGAAACTGAAGTTTCTGTTGTGAGTCTGTTTGCAGGTGAAGTTAATGATGCTACAGCATATCTTTAAATTAAAATATGAGAACTACTATTTGGACCTAGAAACAAGAAGAGATATAATTTGTGCTTAGAAATATATATATATTCTCACAGTTGTTTATGACAATCAGATTAATTCAGCACAGCAAATAAATTGTTGGGAGAGAAAGTACATTTAAAATCATGTTGGATATGAGAGTTTCAACTCCAATCAGTAACATGTAGTACAGAAAATTCATAAATTTAAGGTTAATGATGAAGACTAGAATGACTGGAACAGGCCCATTGTATTGGTCTACAAGCCTTATGGGTCTAAACAATTTTGCAATGACTACAGGAAGCTAAACAGCATGTGTAAATTTGAATCATACCCCGTGTCGAGTGAAAGAACTGACTGAAAAACTGAGCAAGTTTTTTTCAGTTCAGTTTAGACTTAATTACAGGCTACTGGCAAATTGCACTAGCCCCATATGCTAACAAAAAAGGCATTCTGCACACCAGATGAACTGTTCCATTATAGAATATTGCCTTTTGGTTTACCTGGAGCACCTGTAATTTTCCAGCAGCTAATGGATACAATTCTTAGCTCTCCACAGCAGATATGCTACAGTCTGCCTTGACTGTGTTGTAATATTCTCTGAAGATTGGGAAAATCATGTATATAAAATTCAGGGCATTTTAAATTATTTTCACCAAGATGTCTTGACAGATAACCCACCAGCTACTGTAAGTGCATTAGATGTGGCAGAATCCTGCTGTTTGGGTTATGCTGTATTCTGTGGGTTTGTGAAACCACAGGCTTAAAAGTTGGAGCAATGAAAGATCACCCCATGAAAACCACTAAAAAGCAAGTTAAGGTCTTTCAGCCTGGCTAGCTATTGTCAGATGGTTGTTCCTAATTTTGCCAGTACTGCCTACCTTCCATACCTCTCAACTCAAAAGATTTTTGCAGAGTGTCCGGATTTTTTTGCCTCATAGTTTTGGTCTGTTTTTCATAAAATTGTGTTTTTTCTGGCTAATTAGTGACAAATCATTAAAGACTGAAGTTAAAAAAATAATGACAAACATTTGTTTCAGACTTCATAGCCTTTAGAAAATTCATGCTAATGCAAACCCTCTTATTCTATCACCTTTCTAAGTTTGCAAGAGCAATATTTAAACAATTGTTCCTATTTTCAGGCCTTTTCCCCACTTTTATTTATGGCTTTGTCCAGATTTCTTAGTCTATGAGGTTGAGAGTTATGCTACCTTGTGATTAACCTAACTAAAGGCTCCACTGAAAGTGAAATAGACTAATGCATTGGAACAAGCCGTTAGACACCTAAAGAATATTCTTTGCTTGGAGCCCAT
>NC_056733.1:1334126752-1334146274 GCF_019279795.1 Protopterus annectens
TGCCTATTTACATCATGAAAAGTGCTAGAGTGAGGCTTGTGACTTTAATTTCATTATCTATATTCAGCAGAATGCAGCTGTTTGCAGTCAGTTACAGTCCTCAGATCCTTTTCCTCCAAGATGTAAGGGCACAAATTTATATATATATATATATATATATATATATATATATATATATATATTTATAGGTTGACTTCAGAAGCTTGAAATACTGAAATCTCGAATTTCAGTATCTCGAGCCCAGAAAGTCGAAACCCCATAATAGCAAATGTTTAGAAGCACGAAATTCAAAACCTCGAATACCGGAGGTTTTGAATTTCGCACTTCTAAAGTTCCGCTATGGCCATGTATTCAGGTAAGTGTGTGTGTGTGTGTGTGTGTGTGTGTGTGTGTGTGTGTGTGTGTGTGTGTGTGTGTGTGTGTGTGTATTAAGGGGTTTGGGTAGGGGCTGTGTTGTTTGTCAGTGTGTTGTGTTGCTGTGATGTGTGTGTGCGAAGAGAAAGTAGCTTGTGTGGTGCTGTTTTGTGTGTGTTTGTATGTAGTGTGACCTTCGAGTGAGAATATTTAAGTAGGGGGGTGTTGGGGGGCATGCCTCCCACATGGGGGTGCAGGGGGGCTTGCCCCCTGCTTTCATGTAGTAGAGTGATTGTGTGTTTGTGTGGTGGATGGTGTGTGTGTGTGTGTGTGTGTGTGTGTGTGTGTGTGTGTGTGTGTGTGTGTATATGTAGTTAAACCTTGAAATTCAAAACTTCCGGTATTCGAGGTTTTGAATTTCGCGGTTTTCAGTTTTCAATGTTTTGTGGATTCAACTTCTTGGGCTCGAGATACTGAAATTCAAGATTTCAGTATTTTGAGCTTCTGAAGTGAATATATATATATATACATATATATATATATATATATATATATAGATATATATATAGATATATATATGTATGTATGTATGGGGAATACACAAGGTCTGGTACATGATTAGGGTCGAGTTCCCTAATGAGTGTCAAAGTCAGAAGTCATAACTGGAATTGCCTTATCCCTATAGTCCATTTATCCATGTTTTTTATTTTATTCTTTCCTGTTGACTTCAGTGAGCACAGGGGTATAAATAATTTGAGCAGGTATTGATTAAAGGAACATCTAGGGTGTCTTTTCTACCCTAGGTTTGAGATACTTTTTAAACATTTAGGGGAATTCAATAAGCCCTACATGATTTTTTTTTCCGTACACAGGTGGGAATAGTTTTAGATTCAGTAAATACTGCTTAGTGGCACGCAAGCACGCACACAAGGAAAGTTCCGTGTTATGCAAATTACCTCATAAACAGGTGAATCTTATGCAAATGACCCAGGTGGAACAATCCAGCAAGCAGAAGGCATCCATGTAGAACTCTGTATCCGTGTTCATAGTGTGTATGGGAATTTTCCATGTACAGGAGTACCCAAAGAAAGAAGGGGATATGAAATTCCACAAATATGGACATAACACCCCTGAAATGGTTAGATCACATACAGTGATGTGTGAAAAATGCAATGTTGAACGGGCGGAGCCTGAATGGCTAACTGAAAGCAGCAATATTTTAGAGCTCCATAGCTAGTTAAATAAGACAGGAAAAAATATTATTTTTCTTCTTCAAACTATAAAATCTTATAGATAAAGGTCTAATTTACATAATTAGAAACTTTGGTGAAGTTTTACAAATAATTTCCTGTCAAAAAGCTTGGAGGTGTATTCACTTGTTAAAATGAGCAACTCAAGGAATTCTCACCAGGATGCTGCCTTAAAGAAGGAATTACAACTGATGGCATCTAACCTGCAGGAGTTGTCTTTGAAGATGGATGATTTTAAAGACAACCTAGAAAATCTTAAAACAAGCAGTCAAAAACAGGCTGGCACCCTCAAGGAAATGCTACAACACCAGACAAGGATAACAGGAATAGAGGTTTCTCTAAATGACTTAGAAAGCAGACTTAAGGAAGAGGAAACACAGAAAGAACTGCTTTGTAAATAAAACACTTGGTTGGTTAATAAAGTAGATGACTTGGAAAATAGGGAGAGGATAATTAACATCAGGATTTTCAGATTACCTGAAAACACAGAAGGTGAGGATAATATTTCCTTTTTATCAAGCTGGATACCTGACTCTTTAAATTTAAAAGAAGGACTTTCCTTTGGCATTGAAAGGGCACACAGAACTCTTGGGAAATCTACCACTAACTCAAACTCTCCTCCTAGTTCAATAATTATCAAATTTCTTTCATATTTGGATAAGGAACTGATTTTAAGATCTGCTTGGAGGAAGGCACCTCTAAAATATAAACAGAGCCTGATAAGATTTGATAATGACTATTCATCTAGAATAATGGAACAAAGGAAAAAAGTGTGGCCAGTGATAAAATTTCTGAAACAAAATAACATCAAGGCACAACTTGCATATCCAGCTAAGATAAGAATACTGTATGCCAACGAGATGAGGACTTTTATTGACTTAGAGGAAGCCTCTTCATTTATTAAAACTAATAATGTGATTACTTTACCAGAATATATGGATTGGATGTCACCTTCTCTCAAGAGAACAAAAGAAATAAATGTCTGGACAGACTTCAAAAAGAAGAAGCAAAAGACTGATACTGTTACAGCCTGATCTCTCAAAGCATCTACCATGATATGAATTGTTTTAACATTACTTTAAAGGTCCAATTTTACTGCTTGGAATTTTAAACAAAGGTAACTAACTACTAGAATCTTTATCTATATTTTTTTAAAATAGATGGCACATTAGAGTTTTCACATTACCTCAGGTATGTAAAACAGGGTACTTTTCTTTCACAGAAGGAGGGTTATATAGCACATAAAATATTTATACTGTAAATCAACATGTATAGTTTATGTGTATTTTCTCTTAATTTTCTCTATCTTTTCTTTCTCTCTTCTCTCTTTTCTCATTATTTATTTTAACTGCATCTTGTCTCCCTTTCTAAATTCTCTCCTATTTACTGTACTAATATATTCTGTATATATTTAATAACTCATTATCTATACATAGATAATAGTCTAAAATAATCTAGTTTTAAGGTAGACTAAATGGAATAGTGAACTTAATTAATTATTATTACAATATTTATTAGATTAATGATAGTCACTGTTATGCTTATTGGGATTGGGGACATGTTCGTGATTAACTCTGAAATGTTCCATTCATGTACATATGTCCTTTGAATTATTTCCTTTTAGTATTCACAAATATATATATATATATATATATATATATATATATATATATATATATATAAAAAGGAGGGAAAAATGTACTGTTGGTCAAGAGAAAAAGAAGTTATGTCTTACCATAACATTCCATCTGTATTGTTGATCCTCGTTCAGTCATTACGCATGGGTATCGGTTCTGAGCTCGGAACCGAGCCATCCATTTTCCAAGTTCGCGTCAGCTTCAAACTCTCGAGCTAAACTCTTACCCACAATCCCCCTCTCCCTGTTACCTCAGATTGAGTTTGCAAGTTAAAGAAGGTAGAGGCTACCTCTGGTCAAATAACCTAAGAGAACGGGATGGTGAGATCCACTAGAAACCACAGGAGGGGGAAGGAGGGAGGGTCGTAATGATTGAACGAGAATCAACAATACAGATGGAATGTTATGGTAAGACATAACTTCTTTATCTGATATTTTTAATCCTTGTTCATTCCTTACGCATGGGACAGAGTCCCCAGCTACCTCTATTCCTGGGAGGCTCTCATGGAAGGACATTCCTGAGCACCATAGAACTGAAAGATGCTCTGGTATTAGATAACCTGGAGGCCAAATCTAATTTGTAATGATTGATGAAGGTATGAGATGTAGCCCAAGTTGCAGCTGCACAGATGTCATGTAAAGAAGCTCTGACATGGAAGGCAGCAGAAGTTGCCACCGACCTTGTTGAATGAGCTTTCATGTTAGTAGGCAACGAGATATTGCATTGTGTGTAAATAAAGGTCACACAGTCCTTCAACCATCTAGCTAATGTGACCTTAGCAACAGCAGATCCTATTCTAGGTCCAGAAAAGGCTAAAAATAACTGGTCAGATTTACTAAAGGGTTTAGTCCTGTTTAAGTAAAAATGGATTTGCCTGTGTATATCTAGGGTATGTAGGCAATACTCCCCTCTGTTTGAATGATTGGGAAAGAAAACTGGCAATTCAATGGCTTGATTAATGGACATTTCAGAGATCACTTTAGGCAGAAATGACAGATTAGTTCTCAGAGACACTCTATCTCTATGAACAATCAAGTATGGACTCTTGATACATAAAGCTCGAAGTTCAGAAATACGTCTGGCAGTGACAAAAAACAAGGTTTTCCATGACAAATACTTGAGGTCGAAAGAAGAGGCTGGTTTGAAAGGTGCCATTGTCAGAGCTTGTAGAACTAATGATAAATCCCATGGTTGAATAGGTTCTCTAAAAGGTGGCTTCAGACTATTCACACCTTTTATGAAGGTCTTGCACAATTTATGGGACATACGTGAGGAATCTTGGACACCCTCATGAAAATTAGAAACTGCAGCCAAATGTACTCTAATGATAGAGACCGATAGACCTGATTGAAAGAGGTCGGCCAGATAGTCTAGTATTATCGACACTGGTGCTGAAAAGGGGTCTACTTGTTTATCTTTCAGCCAACAGGTAAATCTTTTCCACTTGCTCAGATAAGTAATTCTAGTGGAAGACTTATGAGAAGCAATGAGAATATCATGTACTGGTAAAGAAAGATCATTCTGCCTAGCAATCAAGGGAATTGGAGTAGCCAAGCCATTAGCTTCAGGCTGTTCAGGTTGGGATGAATCAGGTTCTGTGGGTGTGAGATCAACTCCGGGGTTGGATGGAGAATCCATGGTCGATCTAGTAGGTGAGGCCAAAGGAAGGGGAACCAAATCTGCCGGGGCCAATATGGTGCTATGAGGATCACCTTGCTCTTCAACCACCGGGCTTTCTTCAGAAACTGGGGAATGAGGGGAAAGGGTGGAAATGTGTAGAGAAGACCCAAGGGCCATTCGTGGACTACAGCATCACTGGATGACTGTCCCAGAGGGGGAATCAGGGCAAAGTAGTTGCTGCATTTGTAGTTGGTCGGGGATGCAAAGAGGTCACAGCAGGGACGGCAACAGTGGTGGAAGATCTCCGCTGCTATCAAGGGACTCAGGGACCACTCATGAGGTTGAAGAATGCACCTGCTGAGTCTGTCTGCTATCACGTTGGAACTCTCGGGAATGTGCATTGCTAGAAGAAAACGGTTGGTAGCCATCGCCCATTACCATATTCTCATGGCCTCTCAACAAAGTGGGTAAGATATGGTTCCACCTTGCTTGTTGATGTACCAGACCACTGCCATGTTGTCTGATTGAATTGCAATTGTCCCAGACGGCAGCAGGGGATGGAATGCTTGCAACGCCAGAAGCACCGCCCTCAGCTCTAGAACATTTATATGCAGATGGGCCTCCAGTTGGGACCAAGTGCCTTGGACTGTCTGTCCCTGACATAGCCCCCCCACCCCATCAGTGAGGCATCCGTGGTCACTGTGGCCTTGGGTTGCTGGGGGGGGAGGGGTGAGACCATTGTGAGATATTGTATGTCATCCACCAATTTAAATCCTGTTTCATCTGTGGGTTACTCGAATCATGGCTATAAGAGGATGCTGAAAAGGATATCATTGGGTGAGCAATAGCCATTGTAGAAGCCTCATGTGAAACCTGGCCAGGGGAACGATGGTGATGGAGGCTGCCATGGAACCCAACAGTTGTAAAACCGAGAGAGCCATGGATTTTTCCTTTGAAAGGATTGGAATTAGTTGTTTCTTTATCCTTAAAATTCTGTGCTCTGGAATAGCAGCTCTGCAGTTTTTTTGTGTCCAAGATAACCCCTATGAATTCTGTCGACTGAGATGGGGTGAGATTGGATTTCTGCCAGTTTATGGTTATGCCTAGCCTTTGAGCAGCGAGGAGAGAGTATGCCAGGGCCTTTTCCAGTAGATGTCTGGTGGGGGCAGAAATGAGCCAGTCGTCTAGGTATGGAAACACCTGGAATCTTTGAAGTCGCAAGTGAGCTGTGACAACTGCCATGCACTTTGTGAATACTCTGGGTCTGTAGAGAGTCTGAAGGGCAGTACTCTGAACTGGTAGTTACTGGCTCCTGCACGGAAGCGCAGAAATCTTCTTGATGGCCTGTCCACCTTTATGTGGTAGTACGCATCTTGAAGATCTATAGAGCACATCCAATCATCTTTTTCCAAAAGCGGGAGGATAGACTGTATTGTGATCATCTGGAATTTTTGTACTCTCACAAACTTGTTCAATACACTGAGATCCAAAATTGGTCTCCAGTCCCAGGTTTTCTTTGGCACCAAAAATAGTCTTGAGTAGAATTTGAATCCTATCTGGTCTGGAGGGACTATTTGGATGACTCTTTTTCTTAGCAGTTTTCTATCTCTAGTGCTGCTTCTTCCCTTTGACTGGGTGGAACATCGGGAAGATTTTTTGAAGGGACGGAACAAAGATCGAAGGGGATATGATAACCTCTGGTTATGATCTTTTGTACCCAAGAATCGGTGGTGATGGTTAGCCAGGCAGAAGGGTACAAGGAGAAACATCCCCCAACCACCTCCAGAGGAAAGGAGTTGGTCCGCTCTTCAGGAGCGCTGGTAGGATTGACCAGGGAAAGAATCCCTGGAACCCTGGTTACGTGGTCCCTCTCTGCTCCAAAAGGAGTGTCTTCCCTGTGAGTTTCCCCCTCTGCCTCTGGGGGAGAACATGGCCTGTGTGTCATGGAAAGGACCCTGAGATTTCTTGAACCATATCTTCCCACTCTTTTGGTTTTGGGGGAAAGCACATTGAGGGGAAGAATAATGGACACATACTGCAGAAAGGGTCTTACCGTCGTGTTCACATCTGGCCAGTGTGATTTTAACTTTGGACTCAAACAACGAGGAGGGCTCAATGGGGACATTAAGAAAAGAAGACTTAAAAGGTTCCACAAAGTTGGACAAACGCATCCAGGCGTGCTGTCTCGTCTCAAGACCGCAGCTGAACCCGACACTCTAGCTGCTCCTTCTGATGCGTGAGATATCAGTCACATAGAGGAGTTAGATATAGACTCAATGGTGGCCAGTTGAGAGGCCACTTTGTCACAGACCTCATCAGACACTGCGCCAGCCAAGGTTTCAGAGAGCTCAGAAACCAGATCCCTTTGAAGCCTGGTAAAATGTGCCATATAATTCAAGGACCTGATAGCAAAGGTCACTGAAGCAAAGGTGCACTTCCCTATCCTGTCCAGGGCCCAGGACACTCTGTTAGGTGGATGGACAGTCTGGATTTCTTCTTCTTCTGCCAGATCCTTTTTTGTTGCAGCCGCCACCACCAAAGCATCCACAGGAAGACCTTTGGACCAATGGGGTCTGAAGCAGGAGGGGACATGATCTTATCTGGCCTCTGGGGAATAGCTTTGATGGTATCAGGGGCCTTCCAAGCACGCTGCACGATGAACCTGACAAGTTCATTGGCAGGTGGAGTAACCCAGGAGGTAGGGGGCTGGGCACGAAAAACCTGCAGGAACACAGATTCCTCAGGGGTCAGATTAGAGTACTGCCAGTCACCTCTCTGTTTCAGGATTTCGAGGATATTGCCAAAGGATACCTCAGAGGGTGACCAAGGGGGTCCTTCCCCCTCATCGAAATCTGTGTCTTCGGTGAGGAACTCCTTTGTGGAGTCCATGTGCTTCATCTTATATAAACTTTTCCAGTGGACCTCCTCAGTGGGAGAAGCTAGGGAAGACAGTGGAAAGGGGGATTCCTGAGGGAATATGTCCTGCAGCCCTTGCAACCGGTGTCCATTAGATGCGACTTGTGAAACCAGTGTACCAGCAGAGGGCAGTGGTATAGGCAGTCCGGTATTGCCAGCAGCAGTGAAAGCCTTCTCCATCAGTTGGAAGGCTGGTCCACCCAGAAAGGAGTGTATGTCTAGGACAGGGGGCTCTCCTCCCCTAAGTGGCTCAGCCTGCCAACCTGGAGTCCCTGGATGGCTGTGGAGCAGCAAGCTATGCATGTCACAGCTGACATCCTGGGTCATAGCAACACTTTCCTGCCACAAAGGCAACTGTGGTTCCTTAGTGAGATCCATAAAGGGAACCGCAGAAGGAGAAGACTGTGCTATATCCATGGACTTCAAAGGCAATGAAGGAGGAGAATAAGAAGGTGTCTTTGGTGATGGGTGATCACCTCCTAAGGAAGGATAGTTCCTGAGGGGTGGAATACCTCTGGCCAAGAATGCCTGGTCCACAAGACACAACACATCATGTTCGGAAAGGCTTCTAGTAGACCTCACAGAGACTGAGGGAGAAACAGGCCTGTCCACAAAAGAGGCAGACGCGGTGCCCATCTCATCTGACCACACCGTGGACAGTGGTGCCGAGAAAGACTGGACTATGGGTGTCTGCACCAAAGAAGTCATCGGTGCTGAGGTCATTGTCTGTACCGACACAGGGATCGGTGCTGAAGTGGTGGGAGTCAGTGCCGAAGCTGGAACCGACAAAACTGGAGTCAACAATAAAGGCCTCAGTTCCAAGGAAGATCTCGGAGCCAACGCAGTCAAGGTCTGCGCTGACTGAATGGCCAGTGCCGATACAGTAGTAATGGTCTGAACCGAGGAGCCCCTTGGTGCCCATATGTAGAAGGCTGCATGAGAGGACAGAGCCAAAATCACTAATGGAGCCAAAGGCCTCGGTGCCAAAGGTCTAGGCACCGAAAGCACTGGGGCTGACTGAGAGAGCTCCGGAGCCGAAAATGTTGCCTTTTTAGGTTTTGGTTGGTGAGAGTCCCCAGCCGGGGATGAAGGCAAGGATTTAGCCTTAGTAGAAACATCCATTTTCTTATGGGCTTTAGGAGGGGTTGAGACATCTGACCCAGAAATAGCCTCTGAAAAGGGAGATTTTAGAAGTCCCTTCAGTATAAGCTTGTTTTTCCTTTCTAACAAAGTTCTATTAGAAAAGTTCTCACAAATATTACAGGGTGGTTCAACAGATAAATGGGAAGCTCCCAAACAATAAACACACAAATAGTGTGCATCAGAAGTAGGCAGTTTGTGTCCACAATCAGAACACTGCTTAAACCCCGGAATACCTTTTTTATCTGCCATATTAATTAATAGAAAAGTACCAGCAATGGTACAAGAGAGTACCTGAAGGTATGAAAGAGAAAAGGGAAAAGATTACCAATGATGGTAAAGAGAAAATATCTTGGGGTAAAAGTAGTAAGTAAAAGACAGAAAATCCTGAGGAATTTATGAACACTAGATGCAATAGGGTAAGAGACAATAAAATATCAACTTTTCTGACAGAAAAGTAATTTGTAAAGCAATTAAACAACAATTGACTGTACTTAGCTCAAGAGAAGTAGCTTGACACGACCGATGGCAATGCGGCAAATGAAATCTGAGGTAACAGGGAGAGGGGGACTGTGGGTAAGTCTTTAGCTTGAGAGTTTGAAGCTGACACGAGCCTGGAAATAGCCGTCTCGTTTCCGAGCTCGGAACCGATACCCATGCGTAAGGAATGAACGAGGATTAACAATATTAGATGTGGAGCTTTCTTCACATTCTATTTGCATTGCCATAGCAACAGTAAACAACTGCTGCAGTTTCTAAGGACACTGTGAACCTACAGAGTGCATTTAGCCTCACAGAAAACAAATAATAAGAAAAAGTAATGTTGTTTAGTTATTAAAATGAAAAACAACCTAAGCAAGGTAAAATAAATACATAATAGGACTATTTGTAATATTCCTGGAAAAACAACTGAAATATTCCCAAACTACATGTGCACTTAAATGTAGCTGCTTGATTAAAAAGTATTACTCAGTTTAACATGCTGATTTCACAAGCTGTCTGCACTGTAAAAGTTACATTTTATGTTACTTGAAATTGTCAGTCTCTAGTGCACATGGAAAGATACATGTTCATAGGTTCATAGGTTCATACTAGGCTATCTGCCCTAGGGCATTTATAAGCCTAGCCAGAGTGTGTGTGGCTTCCGCCAGCCCTTGGAATGATAATACTGTGACCATTTAGGGTTTAGTTTACTGTGCCTCTGTCTAGTAGTGACACAGAGATGACCCCCGGGGTAAACCTACGATCTCCCATACACTCGTCAAGATTTCTCTTGAAGAGAGTCAGTGAGGGGCTCTGCCTAACATGGACTGGGATTCTGTTCCAGAGTGTAGGGAGCCTCTGGGTTATGAATCTGTCCCTCCAGCTTGTCCTATTTATTTCTGTGTTGAGGTTCAAGTCTCTCACTCTCGTGGCTCTGGTGGATTTGGATTTTTTCAGGTGGAGCATGTCCATTAATTCCGGATTGGACATGGCCTTGTACATCAGGCATAGATCTCCTCTGAGTAGGCGGTATGCAACTGAATAGGGCTGGAGTTTCTTCAGTCTGGCAGCATATGACATATGTTTGAGACCCTTGATCCTCTTGGTGAGGTACTTCTGGGGTCTTTCTAACTGCTGCAGGTGCTGGGTAAGGTACATACCAAATGGGGCATTGTACTCAATCATGGGCCTGATAAGGGAAGAGTATAGGGGCACAATGACCTCTCTTGATCTAGATGTGAATCCTTTCATGATAAGGTGGACAATACAGAAGGTCTTCCTAACCACCTTGGCAATGTGGGTGTCAAATGAGAGGTCACTGTCAACTTGGGTCCCTAGGTCCCTGATTACTTCTTCTGTAATTAATGGATTACCACCTATGTGGTAATTTGTGGGTACTTTGTTTTTCCCAAAGGGTATGACTATACATTTTTTGGTGTTCAGTTTAAGGCCATGGCTCTGGCACCAGTTATCCATTTCTGTGAGGCCTTTCTGAAGGATGCTAGTGTCCGCTGGAGTATCAATTATGGCACCCAGCTTGCAGTCATCTGCGAACTTTGTCAGCCACAATCCTCCTATGTTTGCTTGTACTTCTGAAAAATAAATGCCGAACAAGAGGGGTCCCAGGACCGAGCCCTGTGGGACACCACTTGTGATTGGCTTAGAGTCTGACATGGCTCCAGCAATTCTGACATTATTAAAGAACAAAATGGAAAACGGGAGAATTTGAACTAGTAATAAAAAGTGTAGTCCTGTAACAGACTCGATAAAGGCTGTCCCATAAAACGTCACCAAAGTCAGCAAAATCAGACTCTTCAGTCCAAGATGTATAATGCCACAAAAGTTTAATACACGATAAAAGTTGAACATAGGTTAAGCGCTTTCATTTCCAAATAAACGGAAACTTCTTCAGAACAAAGCAACATCCTGTAACACACATATATATATATATATCATCCATTAAATTGATTGATTGATTTATCAGATCCAATTAATCAATCATATAATATAAAAATTTTTAAAGTAACATGATAATATAGTTGTTATTAGCTTAAAAATGTGTTATTCACGTATTAACTTCCTTTCAGTACACTGGAATATACACCTTATATTGTATTTGTGTACAAAATCACAAGTTGCATGAATTCATAAATCACATAACTATATAATGTCTAATTGACCACTCGTTTGTGTAAAAAATGTACATGTATAGTATATATATATATATAAATATAATACACAGTGTATGAAAATGAATAAAATAGAATCAAATGGAATTGGTATATGAAGTTGTTAAAAAAGTATGTATTTACTATGTGAATAAATAAATAAATAAATAGTTAAATATAAATGTAAATGTAAATACACATAATGTACATAATGTATATAAAATTCCATCATAGATTAAAATATTAAAATTTTCTCAACATAGATTAAAATATTCCTATGATTTCAGGCCTTATCTTGTATTTTCCTTTTAATCTTATTGGGTCTCAGTTTTAAAACTGGTAGAAGGGACATGTGGTCATTCAACCCAGGGGGTGTATTAGAATCAAGTCTTAATTGCCAAATAAGCTCCCTATAACTGAGTTGGTTCTCCCAATCACCGCCTCTACTGTTTTTTGACACCTTTTCCAAAACCCAAAATTTGTAGGTGGCCTGTTCACAACTTAGGGTATGTCTGTAAAGGGCATTGGTTTCCTTTTTCCTGGTAATGTCATATATATGTTCATATACCCTTTGGCGCAGATGCCTCTCAGTTTTCCCTACGTAATGTGCCCAACAGACAGTACAGTATGCTAAATACACTACCCCACTAGTATAACATGTACAATAACCTTTTCCTTTTAAAACAAAATTAATAGTGGGTAGTTTAATTTCATCTGTGTTAACCATAAATGCACATTGATGGCACTTGCCACAACGGAATGTGCCCTTTCTTTTATTGTTGTCTTCCCCTTGCTACTTTCTCTCAAAAATAGTTTTTAAATTTGCCCCTTTTCTGAAACTATAACGTAAACATCTGTCGAATATGCCTACACTGTTAGGCATACTCTTAAACATGTTCCATGTCCTGTTAATGACCTTTTTAACTAAATTAGTGTTTGCACTGTATGTCATAACCAAAAAAGGGGTATCTGAGGTTGTTTTGGGTATTACACATTCAACATCCTCCAGATTGTTTTCCGTAATAGTATCCTCACTCACTCTCTCCGTGTTTAGTAAGGGAACATATTTTGTCCCCCATCCCTGTAAAATTTCTTCCTTTAATGGAGAAATAATGGAGTTGGGGTAACCTCTTTCCTGGAATAGTTTTTGTACATAATCTAGTTCCTTAGTTAGTTCCTCATATCTTGTTGTCATCCATGCCACCCTAACCATCTGTCCTTTAACTATATTCTTCTTCTGTAATGGAGGATGGTTGCTGTTATAATGAAGATAGGCATTTGAAAAACAAGCTTTCCTGTAAATACTGGATGTAAATATACTATTGTTGTAATCCTTCTTAATGGTAAGGTCTAGGAAGTGTATTTCATCTTTATTAAATTCATGTGTAAAACGAAGAAATTTAGTGGATTCATTAAAATACTGCATGGCCTCTAAGGCCTCTTCCTGTGTACCTCCCCATACAATTAGTATGTCATCTAAAAAGCGGTAATATTGAATAATGTTAGTCATAAAATATGACTTAAAAACATAATGTAGTTCCCAGAAAAGCATGACAATATTAGCAAAAATGGGGGCACAAGCTGCCCCCATTGCAACACCATCAACTTGTAAATAAATTTCATCCTGGAAATAAATAAAATTGTTTTTTAAAACCAATTCAATATTCTCAAGAATAAGTCTAAATTCATTATTGGACAAAAACTTGAATTCAATTAACATGTACTCAAACCAATCTAATCCAATGCTGTGTGGAATAACAGAAAAAAGGTCCCTAACATCTATAGTAAGAAATGCATAATGGGATTGAAAGGACAATTGGTTTAGCTTCTTTAGTAGATCCCACGAGTCAATAAGAATGTGGGTATATAGTTTATAAAAAAGTTTCAGTTTTGAGTCTATGTATATTGCCAAGGGTTGTGTTTTTGAACCTTCAGATGTTACAATGGGTCTCATTGCCACATTTTCCAACCCTTTGTGAGTTTTTGGAATACCAAACATTGTTGATAAAAAAGGTTTTTCCACCTTGAAAAATCTATATAGTTTCTCATCAATCAGACCTTGTGCTAAATTGTCTTCTATCACCATGTCTATCTTTTGATAGGCTATGTTTAACTAATTTCTGGAAGAAATAGTGTATCTACCATACCCGTTTAAAATGTCCATCATTTTGGCAGTATAAGTCCAGTTGTTCATTAGAACCACCCCACCCCCTTTATCAGGTTTCATGATCCTGATGTCGGGGTATAAAACCCTAAATTCTTCCAACGTCAGGCGTTCTTCTACTGACAAATTAAATTTAACATTGTAGTGTTTATTGTGACGTGCCAGCGTTTTCAACTCATTAATAACAACATTTTCAAAATTGTTAATGTCACACTGTAAACCAGGATTGTATGTACTTCTTCTAGTTAAAACATTCACATGACCATTAGTGTTGTTGGTGTGTTGAAATTAACATTAGCATTCTGTTTTGCCAAATATTCTAAATTTAATTTCCTGGTAAATAATTTTATATCTAAGAATAATTCTGCCATATCCAACCTCCTAGTTGGTACAAAAGAAAATCCCTTTTTAAATAGAGAAAAATGTCTGTTCTCAATTTTAATGTCCGTGTAATTGTAAATAAAAAAATCACAACCTGGTTGACTAACTACAATATTGTCATTGTTAGATGTAATGATCTCTGGGTCTGAAATCCCGGTATCCTCAGTCACATCTTCCCTTACATTTGATGGACAACATAAGTTTAAGTTTTGTTCATTGTTAGGAGTAACAGTCAGTGTACCAATCTCAAGATCAAAAGGGTGTTCACTATCCGGTACAAAATATTCCTGACCAGTGTACTTTTGATTGTTCAAATCAACAACTTTGTCATTGTCCTTTCCCCTAATATTGTGCTCATTAGCTAAGTGAAAAGGTGTGTCATGTCTAGTACAAGAGTCAATTGCTAGTATCTCTGTACATGCTGGTTCATTACCTGAGCATATGTGGGGTGTGGGTGTAGGTTCCGTATTCTTTCGGACCTCCTTGGTCCATCCTGTTCTAAAGGGATGTCATTGTCAATTTCATTAATCAACCTTAAACTATTTCCAGAATCTGAATCTATATCACCCCTATTGTTAGGGTATTCGTATGGTCTAGGTTGTTTAGACCTAGTGTCTGGTTGATTCCAATGTGGAAAACCCTTTTGAAATCTAGCCCTAACATATCCGTTGTTTTGTCTGCCATGACTGTTGTTATGATTGTAGTTGTGAGTTAATAAATATACTTGTTCATGTTGATAGGCCCAGTCATCTCTCTCTAATTTGCCCATTTTCCTTTTATAGTTCTTTTTTACTATATTATCAACATCATTAAACAGCCTGAGGTAGTTATGTTTGTATTCCCTTATGGTAAATAGTAAGTCGTCAGTAATTTCCTTATTAATTTTATCTATTTTACCACTCAGTTCATCAATTAATACATTATTATTGTTAATCATGACCTTAATAATGGCTAAACCACAACCATTCAAAATTTCCACAATGTCATTATATAGCGTTGAACCGACAACAGTTTAATTGGGAAATTTGTTTAACCTAAGTCCCTTAGGGACATGTTTTCTAATCAAACATTCACTTAAAAACCAATTGTCCAAATTTAAGTTTTTAAACTTTAACATATACTTTTTAAGTAGCTTACAATTCTGACATTATGGGTTCTGTCCTTTAGCCAGTTTGCAACCCATCTTATGACATATGGGTTTACATTTAAGCTGGTTAGCTTGTCTATGATGCCCGAGTGGGGTATTGTGTCGAAGGCTTTTGCAAGGTCAAGGTAGGCTGTGTGAACTGCCTTACCCTCATCAATGGCCTTAGTGACTGTTTCAAAAAAGTCGACCAGGTTCAAAAGGCAGGATCTGCCCTTAACAAAGCCGAATTGGGTAGGATCAATTGTCTGTAGGTCCCCAATGTATTTGTTTATGAGTTCCATAATGATCCTCTCCTAGCTTTACAGACCAGGCTCGTCAAGCTTATGGAGCGGTAATTTCCAGGGTCCATAGAAGCACCTCCTTTGTGGAGTGGAACCACTGTTGCTGTACGCCATTCTTTGGGTATGTATCCTGTAGTAAGGCTAAGATTAAACAGTGGCCTTATGTGCGGGTATAGTTCCTCTTGGAGTTCATGTAGCATGCAACCCGAGACACCGTCTGGTCCCATTGATGCTGCGTTTTTAGCTTTGGAGAGGGCGGCTCTCACCTGGACATCTGTGATGTCAGGGAGGCTACATTCAGCTGGGATAGATATTTCTCCCTTTGGGGGGGGGGATTTGCACTGAACCTGTCTGCCAGTATGTTGGCAATATCTGTGGGTTCTGTGTATTTTTTGTCATTTTGAACTAACTCTGAGCATATCTGGGAGTTTCCACCCAGGTTTCTAACATAACTAAAGAAGGCCTTGTGATTATCTTTAGTGTCTTTTGAGATTTTTCTCTCAAAGTTGGCCTTGGATGATTTTATGAGAGATCGTAGTTTTTTGCTAGTACTGATCAGAGATGCCTTCCCTTTTTGGGATTTTGCTGTGTCCTGTAGTGGCTTCCTCCTCCTGTTGTAAAGTTTGTTTATGGCTGGGGTCCACCAGATAGGACGCCTGCCTTTGGGGGAAAGGGTTTTGGTTTTATTTGGGATTGCATGATCTATGCATTCTTGAAGGTGTCCGTAGAAAGCGTTTATAAAGGATTCAGCAGTGTGGGCTGTGGTTTCCACTGGCCCAGGGGCCTTGAAGGATACCACTTCAGTCTTAAGAAGTGTGAAGTCAGCTTTTGAGAAGTTCCTCACTGTGGTCTTTTGTGCTGGGGGGTGGGGGTGTGATGTGGATTTCCAGTGAGATTAGTTTATGGTCTCATCTCACCAGTGAGGGGTATACTTCCGGTGTGGAGCATTGTGTCCCCATGTTTGTGATGATCAGGTCTAGTATATTATCTCCTCTTGTGGGAGTGGTGACTAGTTGTTACATCGCATTTGAGTTTATGAATTCTAGGAACCTTTGGGCTAGGGTGCTGGGGCATGAGTAATGTTCCCAATCTATGTTTGGGTAGCTGAAGTCTCCCAATATGATGGTATTTGGAGAGACATTCATACTCTCCAGTGTCTTCAGGAAGGCTGAGTGGGGTTCCTGAGATTGAGAGGGTGGTCTGTAGCATGCTACAAACTGTAGGGAAGTTTTGCCTACGGTTAGTTTCACATGGATGGTCTCCGATGCTTCGTGCATTGCCACTAACCTGGAGGTGTGGGTGTCTTTGATAAATATGGACACTCCCCCTCTCTTTGTGGTTCAGTCCAAGTTATGGGGCCGAAAAGCATGATATGAGGTATAATCTGGTAGTGCTGGGGTGCTCTCAGGAGCCTTGAACTAGGTTTCAGTCACTGCACAGACATCAATGCTCTCCATACTGAGGAGGGCCTCAAGAGCCTGCATCTTGAGGTTTAGACTACTGGCATTGAGCAGCATTACTCTTAGTTTTTTTTCACTTGTGTTTTCTAGGGAGGTGGGTTTGTCTTTTGAGCCTTGTCTAAAAAAGGCACTATGGGGGTGGCAAGAGCCTTTGCCAATATCCGGAAGCCTAGGGGCGACAGGTGCAAGCCATCCCTTGTGAAGCAGCATGGCTTGTCAAGCATGTCATCCCAAGGAGACAGACATTGGATCCCCCTAGAATGACACCAGTAATTGAGCCAATTATTAAAGCTGATCATTTTGTTTTTGTACTGTGCCATCATTTTTGGTGAGGGTAAGATGCTGCACAGGGTCAGGGTCATACCGGCCTGGGTTACATAATCAGAGAGCTCCTCTATGTCTCTTTTCATGTAGTCCAGGGAGGTATGTCTCAGGTCATTCACACCGGCATGGACAATGACTGAGTCATATTTGTACTTGCTTTGGAGTGACCGAGTGCTTGTATTATGTGGTGAATTCTAGCGCCTGACAGGCAGCTTACTGTAACCTTTTCCTTGTTCAGTCTGGTGAGTGGGACGTCAGTGTGTCTGACTATAGAGTCACCTATTGTAAGTGTATCAGGCATGTTGTTTGGCCTTAAGGGCTGTGACTGTTTGGCACACTGACTTTGAGAAATATGTGTTGCATGTGCTATGTTTTGAGGTAGTGGTTTCTTGGATGTCTGCTTTGGAGGCCTCTGCTGTTTTGGTAGATTTTTAATTAGAGCCTCCGAGTATGTCTTTGTGGGTTTATGTGTTTGGTTTGCAGCTGTGTTTGGTCTATGTGAGACTGGGTTTGTGGTGTGTGTGGTTACCTTCTCCTCCTGACTGGTCTTGCCAGTACTGAGTCGAGAGAGTTCAGCCTCCAGTTTGGCTATATAGTTGCATCTCTCACATATATTTGTATTTGTTGGGAGGAGGAGAGGGTTGTCTGTGTACCTGAGGCAGTTGTAACATTGCCTCAAGAGTCCCAGATTCACCAGCTGAACTGGAGAGGACGCCAGTAATTGACCTCTCGACATGCCAGAATAGTGTAAGGGATTGCTGAGTAACTGAGTCAGAAAGGAGCTAAAGGGAAATGGGTACTCAAGGGGATTGTAGGTGGATGTAGTGCTTTTTTTTGTTTAAGAGTGCTTTACCTGTATAAAAATGCAATAGGAGCAAGTGCTGGGCTTTTTAGATAGAGAATAGAATGATTTTATTGAAGGTACAGTGGTTTTAAGGGAAAAACTGAAGAGCAGACTTGGCAGAGCCAGAAATAGTTTAAACTTGTTTAACCGGTGCTGCGCTATGCACACAATTGCGCAAAGCCACGCAAACGTGGATTTTTATACAGGGAACTTCAAAAGAGCAAGAAATGGTCAAAAATGACCAATTACTACTAGATCTTGTGCTGAGGTCACTCCTTCAGGGACAGATAGGCTGCTCAGGGCTCCCCACTCCCACTGGTGAGCAAAGAAACTTCCTTCTATTGAAGTAAGGCAATGGGCAACACAGGAACTATCCTAATGTCCAGAATACAACAAAGCCTGTATAATGGACTATTCTAGTCAAAGAAAGGTGGGAAAACAAGGATATTTTTTTTGTATTTTTTTGTAGGAAACTACAGAAAAATGCAAAGAAACAGCAGTATATTAAATGCACAGGCTAGCGCACTTGAGTGGGCAGCCTCAACAGTTAAATTAAACAAACAAACTTTAACTTAAGTGCAGGTAATAAAAACACTAAATACAGACAAAATAGCAGTTAAAACTTTGTTTACAGCAAGAAAAGAAGGTCGCACAGGTAGAAACAGCAAAAATATACTTAAATCTGGAAAGTAGTCACTTTTTTCAGTTCTCTGCTGCTAGCACCACTCTGCAGGACCACGAGGAGCTGTTGCTGAGTAGTAATGTCAAAAACAATGCTCAGAGGTGGATTTTTATACAGGGAACTTCAAAAGAGCTAGAAATGGTCCAAAACAACCAATTACTACTAGATCTTGTGCTGAGGTCACTCCTTCAGGGACAGATAGGCTGCTCAAGGCTCCCCAACACCACTGGTGAGCAAAGAAACTTTCTTCTATCAAAGTAAGGCAATGGGCAACACAGGAACTATCCCAAAGTCCAGAATACAGCAAAGCCTGTATAATGGACTATTCTAGTCAAGGAAAGGCGGGAAAACAAGGATATATATATATTTTTTGAAGGAAATTACAGAAAAATGCAGGGAAACAGCAGTATATTAAATGCACAGGTTAGCGGAATTGAGTGGGCAGCCTCAACAGTTAAATTAAACAAACAAACTTTAACTTAAGTGCAGGTAATAAAAAAGCTAAATACAGATGAAATAGCAGTTAAAAGTTCGTTTACAGCAAAAAAAGAAGGTCGCACAGGTAGAACCAGCAAAAATATACTTAAATCTGGAAAGTAGTCACTTTTTTCAGTTTTCTGCTGCTAGCACCACTCTGCAGGGCCATGAGGAGCTGTTGCTGAGTAGTATAG
>NC_056733.1:1334146774-1334165935 GCF_019279795.1 Protopterus annectens
CCTCCTACCATCCCCCCATTCACTTGTCTAGGTTGTGCTTAAACTGGGTAATATATGAACTCAACCTGACATATATTGGAAGCCTGTTCCATAGGATGGGCAGTTTCCGGGACACACATATGCCCTGAATGTTGTCAGATAAGTCAACTGGTTTGGTACTGGTAAAAAGTAAAAAATGCACCAAGATAACACACAGCAAACGGTTAATCACAGCAAAGTACAAAGTGGTAAGCGCTTTCACAACCGAAGTTGCTTCATCAGACACCACAGTAAAAAATGCACAGGTTTAAATAGAGATTCTAAAATGCCAATTAATCAATAAAAATCACACAATGATTAAGTAGCAGTGAAAAACAATTAAGCCTCATGCTCAAACTAAAAAAAGCATTGCTTAAAAACATTGTACAAGAAGGAATCAAATACTATACATGAGAAAGCACTTAAAAAACTTATAAAATCATTATAAAACATGGAAAAATACTAGGCAGGAAAAAGTTAAATAGAATACTTGGAAACTAATAGTTAAATACATTAGACTAATTTTCAAAAGAACTTAGCTAATCTTAATGCTTGAGATGTCTAGCCTTTAAAAAGGGACCAAGGAAGTAGTAGCATTCAAACCAGGATACTTTTCAGCATTAAGTTTCAAATCCACTTCTGTTCATGTCCCTCTGTGATATTCTCAATGTCACCACCTCTGGGGTTTCTATGAATATGTTGTAGAACAAAGAACTTAAAGTAATGAGAATGGCCATTGGACATAACATGATTGGCTAGAGCATTTGATGGTTTATTATTACTAATATCTCTTAGGTGGTCTAGAATACGATCTTTAAGCATTCTATTTGTTTTTCCTACATAAAAGGGACATTGTACACAAAACAATAATAGACCACATCTGTAGATCTGCAATCAGTGTATTGATTAGTGTACAAAGAAAATTTCCTAGTAGGATGTACATATTTATTTTTGCTATATATAAATTGACAAGCACTGCAATTCCTGCATGGAAAAGTACCATGCCGATTGGATCTAATAATAGTTCTAGATAATTCACCATGACATAGATGTTGTTTAAGGGATTTATTATTTCTAAAACTAAAAATAGGAGAATGTCCGACCTTGTCTACCGGTCCAGGCACTTCTTGTAGCAAATACCAATGCTTTTTGACTACATCTAAGTATTTATTTTTTATTTATTTTACATTTGTTGACCGGGCTAGTCTAACTGGATACATGTCCATTTTCAGTAGAGGCCCGGGGAGAAAAGCTCCAAGCATAAGAATAACAATATAACAAAAGCAAATAAGTAAAATAGAGTAATAAAGCAACAGTACCATAGTAACATAGGTAAAATGAAAAAAGCACATGGACTAACAAACAGTGACTAGAAAACATTTAGGCAAAAGCTAGACCAGACATAAACAAGCAAATGCACTAGACAGCACCAGGGCAATTGCAGAAAGAACAAAGTTCCCAAATCCTATCAAATTACTAAGAATAAAACAAGAGGAGAGAAATAAGTTTTGGAGGCAAGAGGAAGGGCTAGGGTTGAAATAGGAGTGAAATACAGGTTTCAGTCTGGGTTAGCACAAGGCCAGAGCCACTTAGTTTTTAGATGTTCTTTTGTTTGGTTTTGAATTGAGAAGCAGATGCTAGTGTAGATAGTTCAGGAGGAGCTGATTCCATTTTTTTCCTATAGTATTTGAGAAAAGAGAGTCACCAGCTTTGTTGTTTGATTTAGTTAAGGAGACAAGTAGTTTATTTGCAGAATGTAGTGCAGCCAGGTTTTTATATGGAGAGATCAGATTAGAGAGAGGATGGGGGTATTGTTTGGGTGGTATAAGATCTTTTGTGTCATAAGTAACTGTTGACAGAGTATATGGTTCTGTAATTCTAACCATCCTAGTTGTTTAAGGTTAAAGGCAGTGGTGTGTTTTAAAGGGAGAGCATGTGATAAATCTGCTTAATACTATTATAGCAGGTAGATAGTTTGGAGATGTTGTGTTTTGAAAGGTTGGTATATATAGCAGAGGCATAGAAAAGGGTAGAAATGAGGTGAGTTTGTGCTGGGATAGTTTGCCTGGCTGAGGGTGTAAGGAAGGGTTTGATTCTGTAGAGGGTACCAAGTTTTCTGTTAACAGTCTTTATGGTGGAGTTAATATGGTCATCAAAGTTAAGATGATTGTCGATTGTGACACCTAGTAAGCGGGTGGTAGTATCTGGTGCTATATTAGTAGCATTATTGGAGGTTATAGAGAAGAATGGAGTGGGTGACTTATGAGTTGGTGTAAAAAGTAGTAGTTTTGTTTTCTTTGGATTCAGGAGAAGACGATGTCGCATGAACCAGTTTTCTACTTCTTGGAATACAGTTTGGGTTAGGGATTGGAGTGAGGGTATATTATTGGTAGTACAGATTAAGGTAGAGTCATCTGCATATTGGATGCAAGTGGCGTGGGGTATGTTCTAGTGGAGATCGTTAATAAATATGGAAAAAAGAAGTGGACCTAATATTGAGCCTTGAGGGACTCCAATATTAACAGGAAGTAAGGAAGACAAATTGTTATCCCAGAGTACAGCTTGCTGTCTATTTTGAAGATAACATCTGAACCATTGTAATGCTTGTAGGTCGAGAGAAAGGTGCTTTAGTTTTTCAAGAAGTAGGGTATGATTAACCATATCAAAGGCTTTTGACAGGTCTAAGAATAGTGCAGAGGAAAAGGAGTTATTATTGCGGTTTTTGTTTATAGTGTCAGAGAAGGAGAGAAGAGCAGTAGTAGTACTTATGAAATGGTCTAAAGCCATGTTGGCAGTTGGCTAGTAGGTTGTTTTGTAGAAGGTGGTTAAGAATTTGTTTGTGAATACATTTTCCATTATTTTGGCTAATGGGGAGAGTAAGGCAATAGGTCGGTAGTTAGAGAGGTCAATTGAAGTTCCACCTTTGTGTAGAGGGATAATATGTGATATTTTCCATAAGGTAGTGATTTTGCCTTCAGTGATGGTTCTGTTAATCAGGATAGATATGGGGTAGTCAATGGTTTGTGCAGCAATCTGTAGGTATTCAGATGGGAGATGGTCAGAGGATGGGGTACAAGGTTTTAGTTTGGTAAGAAGTTTGTAAATAAGAGATGTTGGAACAGGGTGTAAATGAAAGGTTGGGGAAGAAGTATTAGAGGTATTCAATTGTGAAGCAGGTAAAGGTGGTAGAGAGTTTGCTAGAGATTGAATGGCTTCTGTAAAGTATTTATTAAAGGCATCAGGGATTAGGTTGGAATTATTTTGGTTGAAACCTACAGGGGTGGGAGTAGTAGTGTTTCCTGGCTGAAGAAGTTTATTAATTCCTGCCCAGAATTTTTTTGGTGTATGTTGTGAAGTTTGTTGGAGGTTTAGGTAGAAGTCTTTTTTATCCCTAAGGGTATCTCTTGGTAGCATTTCTTAATTGTTTGAAGAGAAGGTGATCAGATGGGCATTTGGTAGTTCTCCATTTAGCCCAAATTTTGTTTCTAAGTAGCATTTTCTGCCTAGTTTGTTTAGTTAGCCAAGGGGCAGATTTGGTTCTTATTCTAATGGAGCGTTATGGAGAATGGTGATTTAGTATTTGAATAAAGTTAGTATTAAAGTAGGTTACAGCCTCATTAAGTTCCAGATATGTTAGTGGTGACCAATTACATGCTTTTAGTTTGTTTATAAAACTGTCAGGATTAAAGTGTTTTTTTGAGCGTGAGGTTATAAGATTAGGAGTATTTGGAATGTGAACCTTTTGTCTGATAATGTAAGTAAGCATATGGTCACTGATATTATCAGGAAGGGTTTCTGGAGTATAGTTGTTAGGATGGCTATTGATAAGGATCCAATCAAGGGTAGATACTTTACTATTAGGTTTGTGAATTCTAGTAGGAGTAGTTATTAATTGATAGAAGCCAAAAAGATTTAAGTGGTTATTTGGGGTCAGAGAATTACAGGTGAGCCAGTCAATGTTAAAATCTCCTAGTACAATGGTCTCTTGGGGAAGTTGAGTAGATAGGTAGCTAAGTAGGTGTTCAAGAGTACTAGTGTTGTTTCCAGGGGGCAGATATATACAAAATAAGTAGATAGATTTGGAGTTGTTTAATTGGAGTGACAGATAATGTTTCGGCTTTGGTGTCAAGTAATGGGATAGTGTTAGACAGGGAAATCTGGAGATTGTTTTATAGATAATAGCAATTCCTCCACCTTTTTGGTTATGCGGTCATGTCTAAGGATGTTGTAACCTGGAGGGTAATTTCTTGGTCTAGGTGGATGGTTTTAGCCATGTTTCTGTAAGACATAAGATGTCAAAAGAGTGCAGGTGTAGGAGAGCATGAAGGTGTGAGATTTTATTATTGATACTTCTAATGTTGAGATGAGCTATTAGGAGGGAGTTATGTGCTTTAGATAATGTTGAGTGCACAGGTAAAGTTATATTATCTAGGATATTGGAATTATGACCATTGGGGCCTGGGTTTGGATGAATATCACCATCTGAGAGGAGATGACAATGGTGAAGTAGTTTTATATTCAAGATTTTATTGAGGTTAAGCAAACTCTTTTTAGAGGGGAGGTATGTTACAGGTGTTACTCTATGATATTTTGGGAGTATGTAGTTAGACATAGAGGTTATGTTACAGTGAGTAAGAGTGTTGATACAAATATAAGATAGAGTTTGTTGGACATTATGGTATTGTTTAAGAGTAGTAAGGTTTTCCATGAAGGTGAGGGAATAGGGTATGGTTAGAGAGGCTGTAATACAAGTTAAGAGAAGTAACTGTGTGAGAATAGTTCTTTGTGTTATAGCCATTGTAGAGAGTAGTTGTTGGAAGAAAGTAGGTATAGTGTGTATGTATGGTTAAAATGAGGTAAGAATGTTACTAGAGGATAAGGTGGGTCAAAAGTATAAGGTTAGATAAGAGAAGGATGTAGTGAAGGAATTGGAAAGGGACGTAGTTAGAGCAGAGGATGGAGTAGTAAAGCTAATAGGGGTGTGGTTCAGGTGTGGGATAGAATTAATACTGGCAGGTATGGATAAGGGAGTATCTGGTGTTAAGGGGGCTTGTAATTGGTTGAGAGGTTAGTGGGTGTGGCCAGTGAAGTATAAGTGTAGGAGTAGTGGGGTGGGTGGGATATGGGGTAGGGTAGAGGGAGTGAGGCAGACCAAAGTAAGAGGAGCAGTGAGAGGAACCAATCAGTAAGGAGGAAGGTAAGCACTAGAGACAGTAACAGAGTAGCCAAGGTGAGAGTCAGAAGAGGAGGACATAGAAAGAGAGGGGAAAAACCTGGGAGAGTAGAGGAGCAAGTTAGGTAGTGAGTTGTATAAGAACTAGGAAGGAGAATGGGTAGCAGGGTTAAGAGGGCTTTGTCAACAGAAAGAGAAGAGTACCACAAGCTTATAAGCCTCAGGGAGGGTGGTGGGGTAGCAAAAGAAATGAGATTACAGGTGGGTGATGAGTGCCATCTAGTGGCCAAATCTATAACAGCTATAAAGAGATGGAAGCAGTGCAATATTAAGGTAAAGTAGGGTAGTGGAAAGAGTGGTGTAACAAGGCAGAAGGGTAGCTGTGGTAGTAGGGGGCAAAAGGTAGAACAAAAGATAGTTAAACCAGGGGGGTATGGCTGCTGGCAGATATGGCAGGAGAAGTAGTGCACCTTAGAGGTGCTGGGGTTAGATATTTAGTAATAATTAAGCTAACAAATAATTTGTTTGTAACATACAATTAAAGTAGCTGTGGCCTTTAGTCCAAGGGCTACTGGGTTACCCAGGTCACAGAAACACTCAATCAGGCTTAGGTAGGTGGGTTGAGCTGGTCTTGGAGTCCAGAAGGGCACAACAAATGTAGAAAGGTGAGAATAGAAGCTATGCAATGAATTAAAGTAGCTGTGGCCTTGTAGTCTGTTAAGTTAAGTATTGATTGATGTTACTGGAAAACTGAAACACCACTCTAAAATCATTACTAGTTCTGTTAGTATATCTTGTATTGTCAACAGCATCACCAGCATTAAAATAAGGTTTACATCTAGTGCTAACCCAGTAGCCCTTTAGTCCAAGGGCTACTGGGTTACCCAGGTCACAGAAACACTCAATCAGGCTTAGGTAGGTGGGTTGAGCTGGTCTTGGAGTCCAGAAGGGCACAACAAATGTAGAAAGGTGAGAATAGAAGCTATGCAATGAATTAAAGTAGCTGTGGCCTTGTAGTCTGTTAAGTTAAGTATTGATTGATGTTACTGGAAAACTGAAACACCACTCTAAAATCATTACTAGTTCTGTTAGTATATCTTGTATTGTCAACAGCATCACCAGCATTAAAATAAGGTTTACATCTAGTGCTTCTCAGCTTCCAGGCATTAGAGATAGTCTGTTCAATATCTGCAAGCGAGTATCCCCTATGTAAAAATTCTGTTTTTAAATTAGATAGGGCAACTACTGGATATGTATCACCATAGGTGGGCATATTCAGAATTCTTAAGCCTCATGGAATAATTTTGGCTTCCAACGAAGCTTGAAGATGTAACCTCTGCCATTGCAGTCTCTTGTATTTATACATCATATTTTCTAGATTCTTATATTGCTGAAAAAATTCTGGTAAACGTTGTTGATTAGAAAAAGTTTCAGCGTTAGGGATTTTCTTTATGTGAATAAGTGTTTCACCAACACTAAGATACAGTTGATTTGTAGTCTCTTAGAGATTATCCTAGAGAACAACATTGTTATGTTCCAGGAGCAATTCTTTTTGCAGAAAGTTGGCGTGGCCATGGGCACTGCATATGCAAATAGCTACGCCACCTTGGCTTTGGTCAGCTGGGAAGAGCAAAATGTGTTGTCAAACAATAATCCATTCTTTGGACAAATACTTTGGTACGTCCGCTTTGTGGATGATGTGTTTATGCTGTGGAGAGGCTCTGGTATTGATTTGGCACAGTTTGTGGAATATTTGCATTCAACTACTGATTTTGTAAGGTTCACTTACCATAGATCCAACACTGACATCAGTTTCCTTGATGTGCAGATTAGTAAATCTGTTTTAAATAGTCTTTGCAGTAATATTTATTTTAAACCCACTAGAAAAAATACTCTTTTGTACAAATCTAGTATGCACCCTAGACATGTTCCTAGGAACGTACTCAAGGGTCAGGTTTTTAGAACACTGCGACTGCATAGCAGAGATGAAGATGCAGTAGTTGCCCTATCTAATTTAAAAACAGAATTTTTACATAGGGGATACTCGCTTGCAGACATTGAACAGACTATCTCTAATGCCTGGAAGCTGAGAAGCACTAGATGTAAACCTTATTTTAATGCTGGTGATGCTGTTGACAATGCAAGATATACTAACAGAACTAGTAATGATTTTAGAGTGGTGTTTCAGTTTTCCAGTAACATCAATCAATACTTAGATGTAGTCAAAAAGCATTGGTATTTGCTACAAGAAGTTCCTGGACTGGTAGACAAGGCCGGGCATTCTCCTATTTTTAGTTTTAGAAATAATAAATCCCTTAAACAACATCTATGTCATGGTGAATTATCTAGAACTATTATTAGACCCAATCGGCATGGTACTTTTCCATGCAGGAATTGCAGTGCTTGTCAATTTATATATAGCAAAAATAAATATGTACATCCTACTAGGAAATTTTCTTTGTACACTAATCAATACACTGATTGCAGATCTACAGATGTGGTCTATTACTGTTTTTGTGTACAATGTCCTGCTTTTTATGTAGGAAAAACAAATAGAATGCTTAAAAATCGTATTCTAGACCACCTAAGAGATATTAGTAATAATAAACCATCAAATGCTCTAGCCAATCATGTTATGTCCAATGGCTGTTCTCATTCCTTTAAGTTCTTTGTTCTACAACATATTCATAGAAACCCCAGAGGTGGTGACATTGAGAATATCACAGAGGGACATGAACAGAAGTGGATTTTGAAACTTAATGCTGAAAAGTATCCTGGTTTGAATGCTACTACTTCCTTGGTCCCTTTTTAAAGGCTAGACATCTCAAGCATTAAGATTAGCTAAGTTCTTTGAAAATTAGTCTAATGTATTTAACTATTAGTTTCCAAGTATTCTATTTAACTTTTTCCTGCCTAGTATTTTTCCATGTTTTATAATGATTTTATAAGTTTTTTAAGTGCTTTCTCATGTATAGTATTTGATTCCTTCTTGTACAATGTTTTAAGCAATGCTTTTTTTAGTTTGAGCATGAGGCTTAATTGTTTTTCACTGCTACTTAATCATTGTGTGATTTTTATTGATTAATTGGCATTTTAGAATCTCTATTTAAACTCATGCATTTTACTGTGGTGTCTGATGAAGCAACTTCGGTTGTGAAAGCGCTTACCACTTTGTACTTTGCTGTGATTAAACGTTTGCTGTGTGTTATCTTGGTGCATTTTTTACTTTTTACCTTTCATTTGGATTTATTTCTGCACCAAGGTTTTACCCAACACGGTTTCTTTGGTTTTCTGGTTTGGTACTGGACTGCCATACCCTTTATACATATTCTGAAAAAACATTTTCTATAGAACTAGTAGCATCATTAACTTCCACTGTGGCATGTGTTTCTTCTTCATTTTCCCCTAAAGTCTGTATATCATTTATAATGGTGTTTCCCATATCCGACTGATCTGTTTCTGCAGGATTGCTGTTAACTACAGTAGACTAATCCATTTCTGCAGGATTACTATCAGTCTCTTCACTCTGATCCCCATGTCTCATATTTGCATTGACTTCTACAAACAACAAACTAGAATCTATTATATTCTGAACATTATTTGCATCTGAAATCATACTTACATTAACTTGAGACACTGAGAATGTCTACTGTGTGTTCTACCTTGGAATGTGCATATCATGTACGTTGGCTGTGTTTATATCAGGCTTATCTGTATTTAAAATACTGCAGTTTAACTCTGCTTTGGATGGCATGTATTGTAGCATTTACACTGATTTCTGAAGAATGTAAACTAGCATTTACAATATCACAATTTGCACATTATTTAATCTGATGCCATACTGATATCAGAAGTCAAAAATACTGTTGTTAATGTAAACACTGATTCTTGCTGTGGACAAGGGCACCCGCAGGCAGGTGCAAGGGGGTGCACTTGCCACCCCCCTGTAATCGTCTGACTAGATAATTTCAAAAAAAGTTTTTTTTTTTTTTTTTACGTGCGTTCTTCTTTAAGAAGATAGTGCGTTCTTCTTTGCCAACAGTCCAGTCGCGGGCGTGCTGACATCATCACTCTCGCTCATATTTAGAAGTTTGTGAGCGGGAACTCACACGGACGGTTTTGCAAGCGGGAACTGAAACGAACGGAAGATGGGACCTGAAACGGAATAGCAAGCGGGAGTAGACGGACGGAACACTTTTGTGTGTGTGTGTGTGTGTGTAAAATGCCCCAGGTGTACATGGTGGTGGGTAGAGAATAAGGCTTGAACCCTGTACCTTGGGCCCAAGTGGCAAGAGCCTGAATTCCCTACCCACCACCATTTGTAAAAATGTTGCAGGATTTTCCCTCATACTTTTTCTGTTCCTCATAAAATCTGTGGTTTCTGCATTTGTGTCCTTGTTGCCTGACAGCTACATGTTCTCTGGTTTTATTCTTGGCTGTCTGGAGTGTTTCTCCCTGGGCCTCTGCTAAAAATTAGCTTTTTTTTTCAAAGTCAGACTTTCCTGGTTAACAAATGTTAAAAAAAATGGACACATTTCAATATCAGACTTCATATTCTTCAGAAAGTGCATGGTAACAAAAGCTTTTATTCTAGCAATTTTCTAAGTGTACAAGATGGATATTTGAAATGTATCCATGTGTTTGGGACTGTATTCCCCCCATTATTAGCTTCATCCAGGTTTTGTGCTAGGGTTGAGAGTTATGGTAAGAACTGAATTCACTGAATATGTTTGGGGGCTGTATTCACCCAGTATTGGCTTTGTTCAGGTAGTGTTTGGGACTGTATTCCCCCCATTATTGGCTTCATCTAGGTTTTGTGCTAGGGTTGAGAGTTATGGTAAGAACTGAATTCACTGAATATGTTTGGGGGCTGTATTCACCCAGTATTGGCTTTGTTAAGGTATTTATTGGCTTCATCCAGGATTTTTGCTAATGTTGAGAGCTATGGTAAGAACTGATTTCACTGAATATGTTTGGGGGCTATATTCTCCCATTACTGGCTTTGGCCGCGTGTTATTTGCTAAGAGGTTGAGAGCTATGGTGAGAACTGAATTCACTGAATGTTTGGTGGTTGAAGTCACCCATTATTGGCTTTTTCAGGTATTTTGTGCTAAGAGGTTGACAGCTGTGCTATGGTGAGAACTGAATTCACTAAATGGTAAAGTTTCAGTCTTCCTCTTTCACAAAACAGCTGATTTGGCGTAGTGGTATGTTGCTCTGACTGTTTTGCACGGGGTCCCCTGGGTTCAAGACGTGTCAGTGAAATGTATGGTGGTAACACAGCATTTTATTCTAGCAACTTTCAAACATTATACATGCAATGTTTAAAATGTGTCCCTGGTTTTTGGCCTTTTGTCCCCCCCCCCCAAATACATTTTGGCTTTTTCCAGATTTCTTGTGCTGCAAAGTTCAGAGATACAGCTGAGTGTTGAGTAGATTTTACAAGGAGCTGAGAGCTGCAGGGGAGCAAAAGTTTAGTGCTGCTTATGTTTAGTCTGCTTGCATTGTTAATAGCACAACAGATAGTGTACTTGCTTTAGATGCTGAAGGCTGTGGGTTCTACTCCCACAGTAGGTAAATGCATTGCTGATGCTGTATTGTGTTGTAAAGGGGGTGGATGCTGTAGTCCTTTTGGCAAAGATACCTAGTAACTATGAACCTGTTAACAGTTTGCTATCCATTCTCTATTGCGGTATTACTAGCTTTTCATTTTTTTATTGCATGCAACAAAGGCAATTTATTCTTCAAGGGTAACAGGCACTTTATTTGTAGATTAAACAAGTGTTTGCTAGCAGCAACCTCTTTATTAGGTTGGATTTTACTACTTCAGAGATTGTGTATAGTTTTTACTGATACTGGTGGACTTGAGTAGACTTTTTATGATGGAAATGTTCTGAATTGGGCAGTTTTGTCATTGGTGGATGCTTTTTGTTTCATTGTTTACTGGAAAAATGTTCAAAACAATAAATTTAAAATGCCCTCTAACAACTGTACTGTATTGTACAAGGAATATAATGTAATACAGTCAGGAAGGTGTATCAAAGAGCATGTGTATGTTATGTTCGAGGGGCCTATGATTTTGAAGACAGCCCAGAGTTAATAATTGCCATTGGCAAAATGTATTTTCTCTGAAAGTGGGTTTCAGTGCTGTTTCAATGCATGTGAGTTTCAAGGGCAGAGAAGTTTTAATGTTAGTCTATTTTCATTGTGAGACTGCATTGCTTTAACAGATATGTATTAGGGTTTGTGCTGTAAAATGCAAAATAAAACTTTCAAATGAAATCCTAAATCATCGCAGAAGTAAAGCAGTATGCACATTAGTGTTTATGGTAAATGGGGCAAAATAACCAAGGAATGGGACATTGGAATGGCTGCAGGGGGGAGGCTCCATTTGACCATGATTTTGTGAGGGGGGTAGCAAACTCAGACAACCCTGGTTGAACTATACCTCTCAGTTGTCCATATCTTTGCAGAATGAATAGATATTTGCTGCTTATATTTGGTTTGTTCCTCATAAAATTTGTGGTTTTCTAGCAAATCATTTAGGAATGAAGCCGTTAAATGACAGACATTGAGTTTCAGATGTCATAACCTTCAGAAAAATGCATGCTAATGCAAGACTGTCTTTAAGTTTATACAAGAGCAATTTTTAGTAGTGTTTGTATGTTCCCCAATATATTTGGCCTTGTTCAGATTTCCTGCATTAAGAGGTTGAGAGGTACGTGCAAATCACTTTGTAGATTAGGAATATCCAAACATCTCAATTGTCCCCAATTCTGGCTCAAAATGTTGCTCTCCCCTAATAATCCCTCCTCCAAAATGGCAATTTTGGAAGAAAATGTGGAGGGTTTACAATTATATATAACTGTAATGATCAGTTATAGATTACCTTTATTTCAGAAATGCATGTGGATGCTCTTATTTTGTTAGCTGCTTCAAGTTAACTGTTAATATTAAAAGGTGTCCCTTTTTGACAGGTATTTTTGCATCACATTTTGGTCCGTTTTTCATAAAATTGTGGTTTTCTGGCAAATTAGTGGCAAGTCATTAAAGATTGAAGTTAGAAAATAATGGCAGACATTTCAGTTTCAGATTTTATACCCTTCAGAAAATTTGTACTAATGCAAGATCTACCTGTTCTATTTAAGTTACTAAGAGCAATATTTAAAAATTGGCCTTATTTTTGGGCCTGTGTCCCACTTCTAGTTCTATGTATGGCTTTGTCCAGATTTCTTGCTCTGAAGTTGAGAGGTATGAGTGTCAGAGCCATCACTGTCAGCCAGAGACATTTCAAATTATGACATACTTATTGCACCCCACCCCCCATTGTAGTGGCTCTGGATGTGTCCAAGGAAGGCAAGGAGCAGTTATGCAGTGTAAGTGTGCAGAGTATTCCCCCATCCAAGGTAGATCACAAATACGACCGTGGCTTTTCATCTGTCCTTGATTTTGCAAAATGTTCTGGTTTTCTATCAGATTTTTATACTGTTGATTTATGCTTCTTATTATTCAGGAACTGCATGCTGTCACAGTGCCCTGTTTAAGTAGCCATGGTTTAATGAACATCAGGTAAGCTTGTCGGAGATTGTAAGATGCAAGTAAGCTTTAGTAAGCTTGTCGGACATTGTAAGATGCAAGTAAGCTTTAGTAAGCATATTGTTAAAGAATTACCAGCATTGAAAGCCTTTTCGTTGTTGCCATGCAGAGAATATTTACATGACTAGATAATGTATAAGCCTTGGGTATTGAAATGCATATGACAGTATTTGTAATAAAAGGACAGGATTACAGTATTTTCAGAAGCTCATTACATTTTATTGGAGACCAGTGTCTTATAGCAGTGTCTGTGTGTTAGTACACTTGTAGTTGGGTGGCTTTAATGGTATATGGTAAATAAGCATTGCTACCTTACTTAAAAGCCAAGCCCTGCAACAACTAGCTCCACACTGAAGTCAAAACACAATAGTTCTGGTGGGTAAATGTACTCTGTAGTAATCAAAAAAGGCAAATGTTTGAAATAACTACAGCTTATGTGCAAACACAATAGGTAGTGATGAAACAATGCTCTGCTAAAAATGCTTTAATGCTCCACATTGCTGAGCTGCAGATCAGTTATTATCACTAGCTACCAGGATTTCACCCACTTCAGATCAAGCACGGTGCCGTTCAGTGCAACCTTCCCAGAACTAATTCAAGTCTGACCAGAATTACTTGGTGTGTGTATAAGAGGGAGGTAGCATACCCCTCAGCTGTCCAGATTTTTGCCCCATATTCCTCCTAAAAGGATTGAAGTTGCTAAATAATGAGACATTTCAGTTTTAGATGTCATGTCATTTAGAAAAATGCATACTAACACAAATCCTGTTACTCTTGCAATTTTCTAAGTTTATGAGAGCCATATTTATAATCTGTCCCTATTTATTTTAGGCTTTGTCAAGATTTCTTGCACTAAGGTTGAGGCCTTGAGGGTGTGGTATGTTTGTGAGAGAGAGAAAGTGAAATGCCCAAGTTAGAGTTAGCAGGTGGAATTTTCAAGTGCATTTTCAAGGAACTGTGAGTTTTAAGGGAAGCTAAGTTCACTGCTGCTCATGCCAAGTCTATTTACAATGTGCAACTGTTTAGCAAATGGTATCTCTATTGTGGTATAAAGTTTTAAAGCTATGTTAGTAGCACCACAAGTAGAATACTTGCATCTTAATGTAAAGGCTTGAGGTTCTATTCCTACAGCATATACATTTGTATGCTGCAGTCCTCAGGATGTCCTCCTTTGGATGAGATGCCTAATAACTATGAACCTGTTTTTCAGCTTGTCATCCATTTTCTATTGCAATATACCAGCTTACCATTTTTTTAATTTAACATAGGCAATTTATTCTTTGACGGCAGCAGGCACTGAATTTGTAGATGAAACACTGAAATATGCAGTTTTCTAGCAACAACATCTTCATTAGTTTCAGATATCTTTAATGTGGAATTATTCAGATTACTTTTACTTCGGCAGAGACACTCAAATAAGTGTTGCTGTATAATACAAGGGATATAATTCAATTATATATTATAATTAATACAATCAGGTAAATCAAATAACTTTTGCATGTCCCTAATGGTGTGCAAGGAGCCTATTGCTTGAAAACAGTTCAAAGGTAAATAACCTGCCACTGGCCAGATGCATTTTCTTTGAATGTGGGTTTCAATGCTGTTTCATTGAATGTGAGTTTCAAAAGTAGAGAAGCTTTAATGCCAAGTCTGTTTTCATTGTAAGACTATTGCTTTGTTTAGGTTTAGTAAATGTCTCAGTGTTTGGGCTATAATGTTTGAAATAAAAGTTGTAAATTAAATCCAACTGCCTGTAATCATTGTAGAACTAAAGCATAAAACAGTATGCACACAGATTTGAACAGTGTCTACAGTAAATGGGGAGAAATAGCCAAGTAATGGGACACTGGAATGGCTATGTGCGCGGGGCTTGGGGTGGGTGGACTTGGGTGGGGCTGTGTTGGCAGGGGGCGGGGTGAGCTATGTGGGTGGGGCTCTGGGTTTGCACCCCCCCTGCAAAAAATCCTGTGGGCTCCCTTGGCTGTGGATTATGAGGAAGTTTCTTTGTAACCTCACTCACTAAAACTTGCTACTGCATTTTAACCCTTTTCTGTTTAACTCGTGACGCCTCCAGGTGCAGCTGCAGTTAACTCCTTCTGATGCCTCTAAGTGTCAAATATTGCTTGTTTATATTTGTATCAATAATTACAAAACCATGCTATGTACAAGGTTTCAAAAAGATTTTAACTTAAAAGTTTACACAATGGCAAACAACTGCATTAATATTTGACCAGAGTCTAGTGCAGGTAAATAGATATTAACTGTTGTTTTATGATATTAATTTATATAGATATAATTTTCAAATTTTTCTAAATATCTCAACAAATAAGTAACACAGACAGAACTCCTTAGCCTCATATGAAAGCACTCAGCTAGATGAATAAAATGCTGCTGACAGTATGTATGTAACCTAAGTGATTGCTGAGATATTGTAAGTTGTTTACAAAATATTACAAATGTAATATACTGTATTTACTGTGACTTACAAAATTTGGTTTAAGACCTAGAACCTAAATAATATGCTCACTATAAAAATTGTTTGTGCTGAAGGGTTTGCAATTTATACTTCTTTTATAACCCCTATGGTTCCAGATAAATGAACATTTGTTTGAAATGTGAGGGCATAATTTTATTCTGTCAAAAAGCTTAGGCTCCGCCCATTGGAAGTTACAGTGCAAACTTCCTGAACTCCATTGGAGTGAATGAGTTAAATGGGGGGTTGTCATAAAAGAAATTAGCTAGGCTTAAAATGGCCTGCAAGGGCAGCTAGCTTAGTACTTAAATATGATCCTATAAACTATAGCACTCCTGAACATATAAGATTAAATTTTTCATTTCTGGAACACTTTTTAGTAGTAGACTGCTTAGACTTCTGTTTAACTTTAAACCACACATTTGCTAGTGCTTTTATTGTACAAGTCTTTAAATGTTTTTATGTTTACAGTCTAACTTAGCAATAAAATCCATTGTAATGAAAAGTGAATGCTTACATAAGGTATTGAATCCACACTGAGTCCTTGGTCAGTCATTTTACAACTTCTACAACTTCTTTGAACTTATTTTTATAAAGATTTATTTGTCTTTCTGATGCTACACTAGGTTTCCCTTATTTATTTTATTTGTTAAGTAGGTAAATTAATTGGTCCATAGAATGTTTTCAGGTGCAAACTGTGCCAAGAGGCAGTAACAATTTTTCAAAAAATACCTCCCTGTGTTAATTTTCAAGCCATCCTTTACATTTAGGTTACATTGTAAGCAACATTTACATTATTGGTATATTGTATCTTATGCACTCATCATTTACCTTCAGGTCACATTCTACTAACAATGTGCAATCCTAAAGAAAATGGAGTCACTTTTCATGAAGCAAATATTAACTCTTTACTACAAATATTACTCAGTAAATGAGGCTAGCAGCAGAGTGACTGCATAGCAATTCATTAAAACACACAAAAGTAAGAATATGGGCTAACCACCTAGGAAAACTATAATCAATGTTATAAATAGCAAATTATTACACAATAAATGAATGAAACAGCTGTGATATTGAACACTGGAGAAGATTATATTTCCAATACAAGGAATTCCATTGCCTCTGGTTATATCATTTCCTGACTGGTCACATGACAATTTGATGTACGTACAGATGGCATGACAGATTACTTTGGAAATGCAGAACAAGTTAATGCAATTATGTAAATACAAAAAATATGCTTTTACATGAATGTTATTTCCACAGTTCAGTGCATCATGTACAATGATATTGGCAACAATACATTTCAGTAACTACTAAAGTTGTGCTTTTACATGATTACGATTTACACAAATCACTGCATTATATATAAAGATAGTTACACTATTTACAGAGTTACTTAGGTTGCATAGCTGTTATTATGGTTGCACATTGTTGAGTATAAAGTGTTTTTAGTAGGATAAATTATGCAAACATTCTCTAACTGTATTCTGTTTACCTATAATGACTGCACTTTTATTTGCCAGTGAAGTGTACTTTTAGGTGCTTCAAAACAGAGTTGCACCTGATCTGCTGAATAACACACTAACACCAGCATATCCATTCTAATCCTTTATTGTAAATATAACAATAAATGTGTAAATCTATAAACAATAATTTATGCAATGACAGAATAAACAAACTGAACCTTTTATGACTGCCAACTACATGTGGTGTACCAACTGATTGTTGTTGGCCTCATCCAACTCAACCACTGCTTAGGTGCTTAGCCCTGTGACAGCATATGCCTCCACTTACACTGCCTTAAGTTTTATACCAAACCTAGTGGCCAAGGAAAGTAGGGGTGATAACCAAAAGGAAGGCCCTCTGCCCTCCATCAGCCAAACTTAGCTAAAGAAGGTGGTCAGGAGGGGAACTCACCACTGTTCTGCAATGCCTGAATCCCTCATGCTTGGCTGACAGCTTAAAGCTACAGCCACCATCCTGCTCATTTTACATGAGAACAGGAGTACGAATGTCTCTGCATTTGCAAAGGATATTTGTACCTGATCTGCTGAATAACACACCAAAACCAGATTAGTCATTCTGACCATTTATTGTAAATATAACAATAAATGTGTAAACCTATAACTAATAATTCATGCAATGGCAGAAAAAAACAACTGCACCTATTATGACTACCAGTTTTCAGGTGGTATACTAACCACCCCCTGCAGCCTGTCCCTATGAGAGTTTAAAGTTTGCCTCCACTTGCACCTCCACTGAATTCTATACCAAACTAAGTGGCCCAGAAAAGCAGGAGGAAACCAAAGGGAATCTCTGCCAAGTGGTGGACAACCAGGCGGTGCCTCTTTCCCCACCTTCCTGGTTGTCTCAAATTAACCAACAGGAACTCAATCATTGTTGCTTAAAGGTAGTACATGTCATTGTACAAAGAAAATATGAAGCAAAAAATAATGCATTTTCTCATAACAATGACAATGAAATGTTAATAATTCATGAATTGCCAGATATAAATTTAAATTAAATAGGTTATACCCAAAACTGACAAATGAATACCATCTGGCTGAAACCACACTGACTCTTTGTCCTGAAAGTCCAAATGTTCTAATTGTGTACCACCCCTACTTTCATTACCTTTTATACATTCCACTAGTTAACCAGTCCCCCATCCCAGCTTCAAACTTCACCCACCACAATCTCCCATTTGCTCTTTGTTCTAATCTACAACATCCACTATGTTACCACATCTCTGTACACTGATCCCCAGCTTTCTCTCTCTCTCTCCTCTATCCTCACATCAATACTTCCCTTGCAAACCTTCTGTTTATTTTCTCCACTATCTCCGTTTCTACATTCCTACATCTCAATACTCTATTTCTCACCTACTCCCCATGTCTAGACTCTCTCCCTCACTTTCAACAAACCCTCACAAACATGCTCCAACTCTTCTTAATCTTATCCTGCTTAAGTATTCTAACTCTTTCTACTTACTATGGCCACCTGACCACAACTGTGTCTTCCCTTACCCACTCCTAGCCCCACACTAAGCTGCACACCACTACCAACTACTCCATTGCTCCCTCACTATTCTCTAACTGCACAACACATTACTACAAAATTAAAATCCTTCCACCCAGTACTCATCGAATCAAACCTATATAGTTTGCTAGTTTCTTAGCAACTTTCTCTAAGTTAAATTTCCTAGTCAACTTACTATGTTTTGGTGACATTCACCCCAATCCTGGTCCTCACAATACTACTCCCTCACCGACTCCCACTGAAAGCCCCAAAATTTCTCTGATATATCCTCATATACCCACCACCCCTCACCCTACTACTTCATTTGCCTCCATTAACTTCCACACTCCCAAAAGCCTCACTATAATCTCTCAACATACAAAGTATATTAAATAAAGTATGTCCTCTTCATGTCATGATCACTCAGTATTCCCCAGACATTCTAGTACTCTGAAGCATGGCTTCGACCTCGTACCTCTAACTCAGAAATTCTTCTCCTAGGCTATAATATTTTCCAACTTGACTGGCACTCTAAAAAAGGTGAAGGTGTGGCCATTCTATATTCAGAAGAACTCTCACTGTACCCTCTTCCTACTCCCCCTCCTAATTTTCTCCCTGCTGAGGTCCTTATAGTCAATTGTAAACTCAATAATCATAAAAAATGCTATTGCTGCAATCTACACCCCCCCCCCAGCAACAACATTCCTGTCTTAGAAGAATTTCTCTCCTGGCTCTCTGATAACATCTCCTATGAGACCATTATCCTAGGTGATGTTAACATTGACTGGTCCACTTTAAACTCCAACTCTCCCAATATTTGCATTAACCTTTATATCTTCACTCAACTTATCTCTACTTCCACTAGATATAATAAATATAC
>NC_056733.1:1334166435-1334208168 GCF_019279795.1 Protopterus annectens
ATGGGTTGCAAACTGGCTCAAGGACAGAACACACAGGGTTAGAGTTGCTGGTGCCATGTCAGACTCTAAGCCGGTCACGCAGCGGTGTCCCACAGGGCTCAGTCTTGGGCCCCTCTTGTTCTGCATTTATTTTCTGAAGTGCAGGCAAACATGGGGATTGTGGCTGACAAAATTTGCAGATGACTGCAAACTGGGCACCATAATTGACACTCCATCAGACACAGACATCCTCCAGAAAGGTCTCATAGAAATGGATAACTGGTGCCAGAGCCATGGCCTTAAGCTAAATGCCAAAAATGTATAGTCATACCCTTTGGGAAAAAGAAGGTAACCCCTAATTACCACATAGGTGGTAATCCATTAAACACGGAAGAAGTTATCAGGGACCTGGGGACCCAAGTTGACAGTAACCTCTCTTTGACACTCACATTGCCAAAGTGGTTAGGAAGACCTTCTACATTGCCCACCTGATCACGAAGGGATTCACATCCAGATCAGGAGAGGTCATTGTACCCTGTACTCTTCACTTATCAGACCAATGATTGAGTACAACGCCCCATTCGGAATGTACCTTACCCAACACCTGCAGCAGTTGGAAAGACCCAAAAGTTCCTCACCAAAAGGATAAAGGGGCTCAAACATATGTCATACGATGCCCGACTGAAGAAACTCCAGCTCTATTCAGTCACATACCGTCTGCTCAGAGGTGATCTGTGCCTGACATACAAGGCCATGTCCAAGAGCGAATTAATGGACATGCTCCACCTCAAAAAATCCAAATCCACCAGAGCCACGAGAGCAAGAGACTTAAACCTCAACACAGATATAAATAGGACGTGCTGGAGGGACAGATTCATCACCCAGAGACTCCCTACACTATGGAACAGAATCCCAGTCCATGTGAGGCAGAGCCCCTCACTGACTCTGTTCAAGAGAAATCTTGACGAGTGGATGGGAGATCGTAGGTTTACCCCAGGAATCATCTCTGTATCACTGCTGGACAGAGGCACAGCAAACTAATGGGTATAGTATTCTCATCCTAAGGGGTGGTGAAAGCCACACACACTCTGGCTAGGCTTATAAATGCCCTAGGGCAGATAGCCTAGTATGAACCTATGAACCTATGAACCTGTGAACAAGCTTTTTAAATCACAGAAATTCTTGAAAATCTGCATTTTAGGCGGAATTAGTTAAAGGCAGCAAAGAAATGCAGAAAAATGATACTTAATCACTCCAAAGTCTCTCTTTTGTCTCTCTGCTGCTGTAGAACTCTGCAGGGCACCAGGCAGGAGCTTGCTGAGCTGTATACTAGTACAAAAACCTTGCAAATGTGGGTTTTATAGCAGGGAAATGAAAGAGATAAAAAATAGCCCAAAATGGCCAATAAACTACTAATTCCTGGCCTGAAACCACTCCTCCAGGGACAGATAGGCTGCTGAAAGCTGACAAAGCTGACAATATAACACAAACTTTTAAGGCTATAACCTATTAATTTGGATCATTGTGCAATTCTGAGTTTGATGTTTTCAGACTCCACTTCTGTATTGTGAAACTGAGCAAATCACTTAACCAGACTATAATTATGGGTTGGTTACTCCTGAAAAGAGGCATTTGCCCTTAGTGGGCCTACATAGTTAACAAATGAATGAAATAAAAATGTTTGTGTGACTTAGTTGAGCAGCTTTTATAGAAAAGAATCCAATTTGTAGAAAAATTATATTAAACACTGAAGTAAATTGCCTTAAGCAGGATGACGTGCCTTTCTCTGGACAAAAGTGTTTTCATGCTTTCGAACCATTTAGATATTAGCAACAGTTCCTTCCACATCCTTTGTTCAGTATTTGTATTTTTCACAGATGTGTTAACTAGGTAGGCAATTTCATCTGTTGTATCTTTTTCAACCATGCTGTGGGTACAAGGTACTAACAACAAATTGTAAAGGAAAGATAGAGAAGTAATAAGATACATACCGCAGTGGTAGACATGGCTATTTATTTAAATTTGTTTACCAGGGGTACAGCACTGATCCTTGTGGGGCTATTTCAATTTCAGTCCGGGAGAGAACAAAGAGGTAAAGGCAATGATTGCACAGATGAGAAGTTATGTGAGTAAAGAAAATGCAGATAAAAGCATAATGACTGGAACATAAAAATATACAGTAGTGAATTATATGAAATCAAGTGTAATAATCTAGAAAAAAGTAAAATATGCATGCAATAAATGATGCAAATTAATTTACAAAATCTATAAGAAACATTTCAAATTTCCAACAGGAGTCATTGCTATCATGGTTCAGTACATTGAAGGACCCGGGAATTATCGCCCAGTTAGCCTGATGAGTCTGATATGCAAAGCTATGGAACGCATCATCATGGTCCTAATAAACAAGGATATATGGAATCTCCAAACTCTGGATCCTATACAGTTTGGTTTTGTGAAAGGTAGATCATGCCTGCTCAACTTGGCTGACTTCTTTGAGTCAGTCACCAGAGCTGTGGATGAAGGCAAGGTGGTTCATACAGCCTACCTTGATAAGACCAAGGCCTTTGATACCATTCCCCACTCAGGAATCATAGAAAAACTCACTAAGCTGGGCATCAGCCCATAATTCACTAGGTGGGTTGCAAACTGGCTCACAGATAGAACCCACAGTGTGAAAGTAGCTGACTCCAAGTCAGACTGTCGACCAGTCACAAGTGGAGTCCCACAGGGTTCGGTCCTGGGTCCTCTCCTGTTTGGTATCTACTTCTCTGAAGTCCAGACCAACACAAAGGGACTCTGGCTGACAAAGTTCAGAGACGATTGCAAGTTGGGAGCTATTATTAACTCCCCAAGTGATGTTGACATCCTACAGAAAGGCCTCAATGACACCAACGACTGGTGTCAGAACCATGGCCTTAAGCTCAATGCCAAAAAATGTGTTGTCATACCCCTTGGGAAAAACCCAGTTCCCTTGACTTACCACATTGATGGTAGTCCACTGAACACAGAAGGTGTTAAAAGAAAACTGGGAACACAGGTTGGCAGCAACCTCTCTTTTAACCACCACATTGCCACTGTGGTCAGAAAGTCCTTCTATGTGGCACATCTCATTACTAAGGGTTTTGCATCCAGGAAGAAAGAGGTCATTGTCTCCCAATTCTCTTCCCCTCATTAGTCCAATCATCAAGTACAATGCCCCATTTGGCATATACCTCACTAGCCACCTGCAACAACTGTAGAGGCCACAAAAGTACCTCACAAAAAGGATCCTAGGCCTTAAACACTTGTCCTATATGGCAGACTCAAAAAACTCCAACTATTCTCAATCTCATATCTCCTACTTAGAGGCGATCTCTGCTTGACTTACAAAGCCATGTCTGACCCACCTCTGTTAAAAATGCTACATCTAAAGAAATTCCAACCTCTCTGCACCACACGCTCCAGAGACCTCAACCTCATTACCACAATCAGAAGAACATGCTGGAGGGACAGATTCATAACCCAGAGACTGCCCATGCTATGGAATAGACATCTCATACATGTCAAGCAGAGCACCTCACTGGTCCTCTTCAAGAGAAATTTTGATGAGTGGATGGGAAATAGAAAATTCACCCTGGGGATCACTCCAGTGGCTCTATTCGACAGCGGCACTAGGAACTAAGGTCGGGTGGCACAATGCCAGGGTAATCCTATGGGCCAGGCTTGTAAAGGCTCCAGAGCCATTGGCCTAGTACACACCTATGAACCTATGACAGACATTTGCCTTGGAGTAGGATCAGCAGTTGAGGTATTAATACTCCATGTGACTCATTTGCACCAAGTTGCCTCGAAGTGATAAGTTTGAAATTAGCGGGGAAAGTCTCAGTAGGAAGTTAAATGTTTCAGACTGGAATGAATACATTTCAATATTTTGAGGCCTTGGACACAGAAGGAACAATTACTGCAGGGCAGTTTATTTTGTCTATGGTGTCAGAAGTATGACAGTGTTGTGGGGAATATGACCTTCCATGATACAAAGTGGTCCTTTGTATTAGTTTATCGACTGTAGAGAAGACTTTGCATTTTGAAACTCTGAATATTACAGAATGTAGGAGAAGCCAATGCCTTTGTTTTATTAGAAGCATCTTACATCTGCGGCATGGTTCAACAGAATTCTTTACATAGGTGAGTAGTATCACGTGAGTCTGTATTTTGACAGAGATAGCCTGCAGAGCCTTTTGGTTTTTATTAGAGGCTAAGGCAATCAAAGGCTGACCATATTAAAGTTGAGATTATCATAAAATGTATTTGCCAGTTGTAGTCATGCCTTGCAACTGTATTTCTTTTCTTTTTTTTTTTTTTTTTTTTAGGTCTGCATCTTGTAATTGAAAAAAAGAAATCTCAAAGTCAAAGTAAACTTTATTGTCATTTAGAACTACACTTGTGTAGCCTAAACAAAATTTTGTTCATCAGCTCAATTCTTGAGATTACAAAGGAAAGTGAAAAAACACATACAAGTACAGGAATGAACATAACTAACAAATACAAGACTACTCCCAATACACACAAGAAGGAGCAGATATATTTACCAGCACTCATATACAAAAAGAATACCCTCCCCAAGTTAAATTAACTACCCTATTTCAAGTAAAACAAAATACACTATAGATTGAAATGCCCAAGTTATTTGTCTAATATTGCACTTGAGTGAGTTAAATAATACTCACTATGGATATAATAAATAAATATTGCACTTACCTGGAATGTATGTTAAGTATATATGGCACAAATAAATAAAACTGACATGTCTCCAGACCCCTGGAACTAGTGCTCAAGTTCAGAAGTCTAATTGCTGTAGGGTAGAAACAGTTTCTGAATCTTGTAGTCCTGCAGTGGATGCCACGATATCTCCTGCCCAATGCCAGATGCTTAAACAGTCCATGTGCAGGATTTGTGTTGTCCTGTATTATTTTGGTGGCCTTTCAGATGCTACTTGCAGAATAAAGATGTTGTATCGATAGAAGACTGGAACCTGTTACCTTCTCTACAACTATCACCACTCTTTGTAACGCCTTCTTTTCTGTAACTGTGCAGCTTCCAAACCACACTGTGAAGTTGCAGGTGAGGATGATCTCTACTGCATCTCTATAGAAAGTGGTGAGAATATGAGGAGGAAGCTTAGCTTTTTCTAGCATTCTTAAAAACTGGAGGCGTTGGTGCACTTTCTTGACCAGATGGCTGGTTAGTTGACTGAAAAATCATTAAAGACAGAAGTTAGAAAGTAATGATATGTATTTCAGTTTCAGACTTCACAACCCTCACAAGATCATTAACAGTACCGATGGAAGAAAAGTTTGATACTGTCAACTGTCTAACTTTATAAGACCAATATAGGTCAAAGGTACAATTTCCAATTTACATCAGAAATGCAGATATTAGAAATAGGAACGACAGGCTGAATGCAAAACAAGGGAGAGTAACAATAGCAACATATCCTTGTTTGTGCTATAACAAAAATTCAGCTTTGCTCCCCTACCCCCAAAAGAACAGGTAAGTGACACATTTTGCTAACAAACCATCAGAAAATGCTAAAAATGCTATCAAATGAAATGTCCGTGAAACATGTCTACAGATTTAACATAAAACATTTCATTTTAAGGTATTGATTCATAGGTTAGTACTAGGCTAACTACCCTTGTGGGCCATTTTAAGCCTAGCCATTTACCCAACGTTAGAATCAAACCCTGCACCTTGTGTCTGTAAGGTAAGCACCTTAACCATTATGCCAACCTCCCACCATTCATGTATACATGTAAAATGCCTTGACAAACATGCCCATGCCATCCGTACACTTCTAACTGAAATTACTTTAGGAACCTAGAGTCTATGCTCTCTCCCTCATAAGCCAGTATATCTGGCACTGAGAAGGCTGTCAACAGAATCACTACACCTACACAACACACACCCACATATGTGGAGGTCCTCAACAAAAACATACCCAAACAAAGGAGAACCGCAAGGCAAAAACACACGCGATTTCCACAGCTCTCCACACCACATCCCATGCATAGTCCACACACTTGTGTCTCACAGCCACTAAGGCTTAACCATAAACTAAACATAATAGTCACAGGAGACTCCACTGTGAGATACACAGATGTGCCCCTCACCAGGCTGGATAAGGAGAAAGTCATGGTTAGTTTTCTGTCAGGGACCAGAATCCCCCATATCACATGAGCACTAAAGTCTCTCAACAACAGGTACTGTTATGATTACCTTTTGTTGTTGTTGTATCTTTTGGCTTTTTCCAGTTAGGTGTCACCACAGTGGAACTCCGGTCCGCTAATTGATTGGCAGTTGATTTTTACGTGTCGAGTTGCCAGCCCTGACGCACAACCTTCAACGAAGGTACGCCCATTCACGCATGTCTCCACTGAGAAGACGCTCTAGCTGAGAGTTGAACTAATCAGCGTCTTACTGTGAGGTTATGATTACCTTTATATTTTATTAAAATTATAGTCCAGTCCAGTAGCTGATCCACAATGTAGTCCCACAAAACAGGCCTGTAAGTTATAGGAGTTTGGGGGTAGGTGCAACAGGCACTTTCTCTTGTGGAAAGTGCAGTTGTTGCCAGTATGTAGTAAAAACTTTTGATAAAATTAATGACAAGTATTTTACATGCAAATGGAGATTTTCCTGTGACAGGACTGGAATAGTTTATGGTTTGAAATGCCCCTGTGGTAAGGTATACATGGGGAAAGTAAAAGAAGTTTCAAACAAAGGTTGAAGGAACATGTTAGGGATGTTAAGAAGGGCAAAGAAGAAAGTCCTGTTGCATTACATTTTAAAGAACGTCACAGTGGAAATATACAAAGCTTACAAGCTGTAATTTTGGGCCAAGTACAACAAATATATGACTTTGATATTCAAAGTCAACTTTGGAAGTTAGAATCTACTTTAATTCTGAAATGTAACACTTTGATCCCATATGGAATGAATCAAGAATGTCATTGGAAATGTGTTCTTTAATTAATTTGTCTGTGATTGGGTAATTGCTTGTAATTATACTATTTAAAGATAGAATATGTGAAGTAGGGATATACTCTGTAAAGGCTGAAGAGCCGAGGTGCTAGAGGAGTCTGCATTTTATGCTATGTATTTGCTGTTAACCAGATTTTATTGGATCCAGTGTATGCTTATTTTACCTGTTTTGTGGGACTACATTGTGGATCAACTACTGGACTGGACTATAATTTTAATAAAATATAAAGGTAATCACTGGCTTTTTTCCTTGTGTGGTCGTTAGGTACTGTTATGACTCTGTTGGCATGAGTGACTTGAGACATACCTTCCTGGAATATATGAAGAGGGACATGATTGAACTCACTGAATATGTGCCACAGGCAGGTATGTCCCTAGCCTTAAGCAGCATTCTACCATCACCCAGAATGATGCCTCAGTACAAACAGAAAATGATTGACTGACAATTGGCTTAGTTTCTGGTGTCATTCCAGGGGGATCCAATACCTGACAGCCTGGGAATATATGATTGACAGACCATGATGCTTTGCCAGAGGTGACCTGCATCTGTCTCACTTAGGCTTCAGGCAAAGGCTCTTGCCTCTCTCATAGTGCCTTTTTAGGAAAAGTGATGATGTTAGAACTATCAACATAAAAATTTCAACAAAACACAAATTAAAGGTCATGCTGCTAAATGCTAGGGTTCTAAATGTGAAACTGCACTCATTGCAAGCATTCTTAACCCTGGAAAATGCTGACATCTGCAGAGTCACATAAACCTGGTTCAAAGCTGCAGAGAGCACACCAGCCTTACCTGGTTACTCATCCTACCATACATTCAGACCCCAAACTGTGGTTAGTAAAGGCAAAGGAGGTAGAGTTTTAATATATATTGAAGACATATACACCTCGAGGCTGGTCAAACAGTATGACACAGAGGAGACAGTCCAGGTGCAGTTAACCATTGACAAGCCCCCTATACAAATCATAGCTATCTACGGGCCCCCAAATCTGAATCAAGATCCCCAATCCACCTATCTGGACTGCTTTGACTCTATCAAGATTCAACCCTTTACCATGATCCTGGGTGACTTTAACTACCCAAACATAGACTAGAAGAGCTACTTATGCCAGAACACAAATGCCCAGAGATTCCTTGATTTTTGTCAATGCAAATGCCTTGGAACAGCTAGTTGATACCCCACCAAGAGGTGACAATATCTAGGACTTGGTATTACCCAACATGAGTAACCACTACAGCATCCCTGCAGTATCATCCTGTCTGGTAAGATCTGACCATAAAGCAGTCACTTTCAAAGTCACCATCTCCCCTGACCCCCCTCTAGCTAGGGTCAAACAAACAAACTTCTCCAAAGCTGATTACAGCCTCCTGAAGGAAGGTATAAACAGCTTCACAGCCCCCTCCCCCTCTCTAGGAACTGGCACCATTAACCAAAACTAAACCAAAGCACTATATGAGCATTTATATAGATGCATGGAGTCATGAATACCTGACAAGACTAAATCATCCTCCGCAAGGAAGAGCAAACCTGTCTGGTGGACATCTGTCATAAATAAACTCTATAACAAAAGGAAAGAAAATGCTGTCCAGGACCAAGAAGGAGCAGGTGCCCAATTGGAAGCAATCTCTCCTTAGCCTGAACAAGCAAATAAGAGCACTAGTAAAATCCTCTAAAGCAAACTTCGAGTGCAAATTGGCGACTTCTACTAGAGAAAATCATAAGGCATTCTTCACATATGTCCGCAGTCTCAAAGCAAGCACCCAGATCTGCTAAGAACTGATGGTCAAAGATGCCACATATACAAATGCCGTAGATATAGCAAACTTACTGGCTGACAAATTCAGTGAAAACTTCATCCCTCTGTCCCCCCCCCATCAGTAAATAAGGACATCCCCAGTACCTGCCCATTCCCCTTATATCTAGGGAACAGGTCATGACTGCTCTCTGAAAGGCAAAAAATACAACATCCCAGGCTGCATCCTACATGAACTCATGCAGGAACATGTAGAACCATTAGGTGCCCTATTCACCCAAAGCCTGAGTACCAGCTTTTTCCCAGCTGAGTGCAGGACAGCCACTGTCATCCCTTTCCACAAAGGTGGAGCGTCCACTGATATGGGAAATTATAGACCCATCAGCCTAACTAGCCTGATCTGCAAGGCCATGGAATGGATTATTATGGACCTCATTAACAAGGATATTGGCAACCTATGTACATGCAATTCCATGCAGTTTGACTTTGTCAAGGGAAGGTCATGTCTCCAAAGCCACGGATGAGGGGAAGACGGTGCACACCACTTAAAATGACCTGGCCAGAGCCTTCAACACTATTCCCCATTCCGGTATAATAGATAAACTCTCTCAACTTGACATCAATCCATATGTTACCAGATGGGTAGCTAACTGGCTCACTGATAGAACCCACCTAGTCAAAATAGGGGAAGCCACTTCAAGCAGTAGACCCGTAATGAACAGTGTACCCCAGAGTTCGGTCTTGGGACCTCTGTTATTTGGGGTATACGTTTCTGAGGTGCAGGTCAAAACCAGCGGGCTATGGCTGACCAAGTTTGCAGATGACTGCAAGATGGGCACTGGCGTCAATTCTCCTAGTGATGTGGACATCCTCCAAGAGGGTCTCACCCAATCAAATGACTGGTGCCAGAAAAATGGCCTCAAGCTGAATACCAAAATCATCATCCCCTTTGTGGAGCATGACGTCCCCACAAGTGATCACATTAAGTAACAATGTCTTAAGCATGCAATCGGCCATGAGGGATTTGGGCACCCAGGTTGATAGTAACCTGCCGTTTGTCCTCCATGGTGGTTCCATTGTACGGAAAGCTATTGACATGGCTCACCTCATAAGTAAGACTAACTCATCCAGGGACAAGGAGGTCAGAACGTCCCTTTTTTCATCCCTTATAAGGCCCATTATTGAAGACAATACCCCATTTGGCATGTACCTAACAAAGCACATGCAGCAGCTGGAGAGAGGCCTCAAAAATCTACCCTACACAGATAGGCTAAAAGCCCTATCCCTCTACTTAGTTTCATACAGACTCTTCAGAGGTAACCTCTGTCTGGCATGCAAGGTGATCTCAGACCCTACCTTGATGGGACTGCTGCATATCCGCAAGTCAAGCTACAGTCGAGTAACCCACACATGTGGCCTCAACCTGGTCTGTGACATCAGTAGGACTTGTTGGTGGGACAGATTTGTGTCCCAGGGACTCCCCCATCTGTAGAATAGACTAATTCTTCTGTTTAACAGAGTACCCCTTTACCCAGTTTTAAGCGCAACCTGGATGGGAAAAAATACATCCCTGGAATTCCACCCATGTCCCTACTGGACAGGGACATTGGGTGCTGACTTGTCTAAACATGGGCTAAACTCTTTGCTAAGATAATAAGGGCCTCAGGGTCATTAGCCTGGTAATTTCCTATGATTCTATGATCCTATAACTAATGCATACAGATAAATGTGTAGCATTTGCTAATCAAAATATGTATATAAATATTAAACAGATCTTTCTTAATAACATTTCAGCATATGCAGTATATAGCTGAAAAATGCAAGCATATCTTCTCAGTTCAGGAATCTTCTGTGCAGATATATCCCAAAGTAATAGCCTCTTTTCTGTGTTCTCCACATAAACAAAATCTCCTTACCTTCAGGTTCCCTAGCTACATGGTTGCATTTTTATGGTGTAGATTCAGGGCTATAAGCACTATGAAGATGCAAATCAGGAGTGAACTCATTAGAATTGCTGAATCCCAAATATTTGGCTCTCTGTATCAGATGTAAAAATAGTGCAGGTACTCGCTCAGTATTTGTTTTTAATGGATTGCAACTGTGAATGATTACTGGTAAGGAGAAGGGAAACACAGCAGCAATGCAGACTGTCCTACATGCAGTGGGTGTGTCAGGTTAGACTTATAAAGTGTTAGAAGTAATCTTGTCAAGGTTGGAAATGTAAGTAAGTAGCACACAATTCACAGGTTCTGTTCATTAACATCAACCTCCCCTTCATTTGTTGACAACTGTATATATGTATTACTGTCATTTAATATCCTAACACATTTTAAGGACAATGATATAGAATGGCTTACGAATGCATGTCTCAGATTACTGGTCAGATAAGACAAAAATGAGCAACAGATACAGAGAGGTAAAACAGAGATGCATATTTACAAGGAATATTCATAAATGGTTGCGTGATCACTCGGTCGACTACATCCAAGATTAATACATGTACAAATAACTGTTATATGGTTTCTTAGTACTGTAGATGATGTTGCAATTTGTTGTATATAGAATGATTTCAGTTTGCTGCTGCAAAGCTGTTTGTGTGGTAAAGTGGGATAAGACACCATTACTGTGTTCTGAAGGCTCATTGGAGTGAGAGTTCAAATCCAGACCTATACAGAAATATTTCATGTCTACAAACATTTTGTAGAGTTTATGTCATAGATTGATTTTTCTCAGTTTCCCTTTTTTTTTTTTGCCAGTGTTTGCACGGTCTACAGCTTAGAGCAAACAAGGGAAGCAGATAAAAATGAATGTCAAGTTTAGCTGTGCTTATCTTGTTTGCTTGAAGCTTAGCAGTGTGCCGACCTGGACTAGAGGCCCACCCAAGAAGCAGACAGAACACCTGCAGACAGGTTGTTTGTAAAACTGCAAAGGTCAAAAACAAAACATTGTTGCAATTTTTGCTTTTCATCACAAAATGTTGCATAGCAGTGTTGCACAGAGGTTAGCAAGGTTCCCCAACACATGCAGACAGCCAACAATTGAAAACAGATACATTCAATTAATTCTGTAGGGCACTGCATAAAGAGGCTAACTGGCATTGCATGGTGGTTAATAAAGAGAACTTAAGAATGATTAAGAAATTATGGAAATGTCATGTAGGTAGTCCTGTGGCAACAGGCAAAAGTGTAGGGCTGGAGTACAGATGGTTCTGGGTTCTATTACAGGATGTGCAACCTATTTTTATTGTTGTGACAGTGCAGTTTATAGCAATGAACTGAAAAATAGACGTGTTATTTCAACATTCTTGTGGAACAGGTGTACGTGTAAGACTGCCATATACATTGTCAGCTATTCCATACATTTTTGCTGCTGTTCCACTTCCCATTATATTCAGTCTCACTTATAACACTTTAGAAAGTGGAGCTGATATGAATTATTTGTATGAGGGATAAGACACCCTTACTGTGTTTTTAGATGAATGACTGAGGGTATACTGTTTACTATAGTTCTGTAAGTATAATTCTGCTATCTGAACTTGCATGGCCTTTACAATTATAGAACACACATACACAACTGGATCGATATACAATAACCTCGCCAGGTCACACACATACATGCGTAACACCTCAAACTGTCACCTGTATTTATGAATGATTCTTGAATATGTCTGTGCACTTCTTTTGTGGTAAAGATGGAAAATCAATGCTGTGGAACAAAATGTTTTGCCCCTTATGCCTAGGTTTGACTCCCACACTATAGAAATCAATTTTATCATTGTATGAAAGAAAACAAATGTGTCAGGTAGTGACATTTATGCCCCTAGTGTCTGCAATCTTAACTCAGATAACAGTTGCCTTCCAATTTCCAATATATATATTTCCAGGTTACATCAGTAGACACCCGTCAAGCTAAGGCCAATAGTCAGATTAACTATCTGCTTGGCACTGCTGCTCTCCCCTTAACATTGCACAAATGTAGTTGGCATCATTGGTTGGGTTTTTGGCCTCTGTGTTTGTGTGGAGTTTGGTATTGTGTACCAATGCCAAGTGATGGTGAGTGGCAGTACAATGCTGTGCAATGCTGCATAACTTCACTGCGCTATGTCCACACACACACAATAAGATATGCTTAAATGTACTATAAAAAATCATGCCATTGCATTATCACTGTTTTATTTAAAATGATCACATACACCTGGATTTGAACCTAGTATCATCAGGGCTCAAAAAGAAATGTGTCAATGCATTTAAATCTGCTGCCACAGAGTAAGCTAAGCAGCAGGTGTGTTTCATAGACTCCAAACTAAATCTCAGTCTTTTAGCAATGTTGCTTACATTTGTGCACTGCTTACTATGTGCAAACAGGGAAAGTAATGGATATGTGTATCTTGCATGCACAAACAGTTTACCAAACATCATATAAACCCAATGCTCACTGTGCTGTGGAAAAGTAAATATTGACATTTATTAGTGCTGTTTACTGTCCATTTACTCTTTATGGCATGAAGTTACATGTGGAAACATAACAAGCTGAAGGCCCTATCTAATAATATGTCACATATTTACAATTCAGCCATGTGTTGCTTCCCCCCCATGCAGTGCAACCCTGGTGTCTCTGTACTTTTTTCACAGTTATATCAACTACACTACATAAATTAATATCAAATGTATGATATGCAGTGCACATCAATCTGGTAGCATGCCAAACTGGAACTATTGACCCATAAGCCTAGCCAGCCTTATCTGCAATGCTATGGAAAAAGACATCATGGACCTTATCCATAGGGACAGAGGTGACCTTCAACACACTTGACCTGACCCATTTTGGTTTTGTCAAGGGTAGATCTTGCTTATTAAATCTAATGGACTTCTTAGATAAAGCCCCCGAAGCCCTGAATAAGGGGTAACAGGACATATCACCCATTTTTTTTAGCCAAGGCCTGTGACACAGTCTCCCATTCAGGTATCATAGAGGAAAAATATCCCATCTGTGGATTAACCCATACATTACTATATGGCTAGACAACTGTCTCACCAACAGAACACACACACTGTCAAAAAAGGGGGAGTCATCTTTCATGACTAGACCATTTACCAGTGGAATATCACAAGGATCTGTGCTGGGCCCTCAACTGTTTGGAAACTATTTCTCTGAAGTCCAGGTAAAGGTAGATAGCCTGTGGCTTACCAAGTTTGCAGAAGACTGTCAACTGAGTGCAATCATATAGAGTCCCCTAAATATGTCAACATATTACAGAACAGGCTGACATAGACAAATAGTTGGTGCCAAACTGATGGATTAAACCTTAAAGCAAAAAAAATGCCTTGTTGTCCCCTTTAGCAAAGGTATCTCTGCTAATTATGATACACATAGCACCCCTTTAAGCTCAAACCTCAGTCTTAGACTTGGGAACAGATGTGGATAGCAATCTAAACTTTAATCACTGTGTCCATAGTGGTGAGACACATATTCTGCATTGCACACCTCATAAATAAGGGCATTGCATCCAAGACCAGGGAGGTCATAGCTCTGCTGTACTCAACCCTTATCAGACCACTAATTATGTACAATGTTCCCTTCTGCATGTACCTTACTAGCCACTTGCAGCAACTGGAGAAAACACAGAGGTTTCTGACCAGGAGAATCCAGGGCCTCCAAAACATGACATACATGGAAAGAACAAGACCTGTCACTGTACTCAGTATCATACAGGCTGCTGAGAGATGACATATGCCTGGTGTACAGAGCAGTCTCAGATCCTGCCCTACTGGAAATACTGGACATCCAGAAATCAAATAGGTCAAGAATAACTTTCTCCAAGGATCTTAACCTAGCCTGTGATATAAACACAATATGCTGGAGAAAGATATATCTCCCAGTGATGGCCACTCCTCTGCAATAGGTTCTGAGTGCATGTGAAGCAGTTCTCCTCAACGACCCTATTCAAGCACAACCTTGACAAATGGATGGATGATCATAAATTTACTCCAGGGGTGGCACCTATCTCCCTCATGGACAGGGACAGTTGGTGCTGATCACAAATTGCTCTGTTAACAAAGACCATCTAAATATGCTCAGTAAGGGTATTTGGAGTTCTACACAGCTGGGCTTATAAAGGCCATAGAGTCATTAGCCTAGTAACCTTCTATGAACTTATGGAGATATGAATCTATGCAGGCCTTCCAAAATCTTCTCTCCAACATGCACTGCTGATGTAAGCCACTATAAATTGTCCTGCAGCCTTGTAAAAGTCAGACTTGTGCTGTGGCACTTGAATAAGTACTGAGCTCTGTAGTCTGTGAATTTTGACAGGTAGAGGTTCTGCTTTCATTGCAGTCAAGTTTGTGTGTGTGTTTGTGAGTGTGTGTGGGTGTGTATGTGTATGATTGTGTCTAGCCAGAACAGCATAATTGGGTATCCTACAGTTACCACTCTAATCCCATGAATTGACAGTATTTTGGCACTTACACATACCTACACATACATTTTATACAGGCCTCTCAACATCTTTTCTCCAACATGCACTTCTGATGTCATCCACTATAAGTTGTCCTGCAGCCTTGCACAAGTCAGACTTGTGCTCTGGTGCTTGTGTATTGAGCTGTGTAGTCTGTGTACTTGGATAGGTAGGGGTTCTAGTCTCACTGCTGTGAACTGGGTGTGTGTATGTGTGTGTGCTCTTGCTTGACATTATACGGAGCCTTTTACACCAGCATGAGGGGTACTGTTATCACATTCTCCTTACCAGACACTGTTGATATTATCAGCTAGAAAGTGTTGTCTGAGACACTCCAAGTCAGACTTCAGGTGTGGCACTCTCCTTAAGGACAGAGTTCTGTAGTTTGTGTACTTAGATAGGTAGGGATTCTGTTCACATGGTAGTCAACTGGGGGAGGTGTGTGTGTGCTCTTGCATGACATCAGAGAAAGCCTTTTACACCAGCATGTGGGACACTGCTATTACCATATTCTCCCTGCCAGACACTGCTGATGTCATCAGCTACAGCTGATTTGTGGATGCACACTATTCACACCAGGTAAACATCAGAAACTGACCTGGAGGCCAGGCAGACATCATCTCATCCTGTACAATCCAGATTACAGTGACATGGCTTTCAGTCTATCCACATACATCATGGCATGATTTGTAGGCCCTGTGTTTTCTTGGTGAGGAACCCCTGTGGCCTCTCCAGCTGCTGCATTTGTTTGGTGAGGTACATGCAAAAGAAAGCATTATACTCTAGTGTTCTGATGATGTTTGAGTACAGTGCTGTGAAATCATCCTCAGATCTGAATACAATGGCATGACTTATGATGTGCACAACATAGGCTTTCAATATCAGCATGAGCACTTGATGGTCAAAGGACACTAGTAATAACCCGGCTGTGTGCCAAAGAGCTATGTGAGTTGTTAATGCTACATCATGTCTGTTACATCTGTTAGATATCCTTAAAGTGGTCAACAAGGCCATGCATGATGACAGCACTATCATCCTTTTGAACCTGACAAGCGCAAGGCATTTGACACAAATTCACACAGAGGTATTCACTCAGCACTGCCAGATGTGGCCATTAAAGCCTATATCACCAAGTGGGGAGACCACTGTATCACATATCTGGCATCTAAATATGTTGAAATGTGGGAAGTGAACTCTATCTCAGGTCCAGTGATCAGGTCTGTACATCAGGGCTGCCTACTAGGTCCTTTTTTGTCCATTATTTAAGTCACAGACATCACAAATGGCATACAAATCTTGTGTCTAAACAGCTGTCTGAAGGAATACAGATTGTGGGCAATCTTTGACTACAACTGTGATATTAGTATAATAAAAGGCAGTATCAACACATACCAAAAATTACTGCCATGCCCATGACATCACCTACAATCACACAAAAAGATGGGGGAATTTGTTACATCAGAAAAACAAACACACAACCCAGTTATAATGTCACACCTTATAATCAAACCAATAGGTATGGGACCTGTGTCTTGGGGGGTAGATGGTATGTGGAATGTCCACCAGCATGTGACCATAGTGGTGACTACTTCCTTGAATGTAACAGAACTACTGAGTATGTGAAGAACATCCAAATCACAGGTCATAATACCTCCACAGTTCACAGCCTTCATCATATCAATAACTGAGTACAATGCACCCTTCTTCATGTACCTTACTACACATCTTCCAGTGATATGTAACTGAAGTGTCCCACCTTTGCCAAAGTGAACTGTCGCATATCTTATTGGCCATACCTAGGCGTTCTTTTTGTGGCATAAACATCACTAGCTGATGGTGCAAAACCCACATCAAGTTGTTACACCAGATGCATATCTGTGATACACAGTACATGCATAGCTGTTTGACAACATTTATGGCATGGGTAACATTTGTGACATTGTGGATTGTGATATGTGCATACACACACACATATATATGCCATGCACACCAGTCAACTAGCCTGTATTGATCATATGTCACATACAGGTATAGTAGTGTCCCTTCTAACACCTCCAGCAGATGTTCCAATGTCAGGACAGTGTGTGTGATTACCCTCATAGAGAGCAGACATGACATAATAGTTGTACAAGTGTGTTTTCACAGTACCATCTCTGATCACTCTAAAGCATATGTATATAGATATGTTATGTCACAGACATGGAATTACTGGTGATGTTATTCTGATATTCTCCATGATTGTGCATACTTCTTTTTATATTGTCCATAAGCTTTTACCTGTGTCCCACTTGCTGGAGACCTCTGAGATTACACACATATGCAGGCAAATCAATTTGCACAGCTTCACAATATGTACCATACCCCAACTGTATATAATATCCCTAATAGATGTCCTCTGCACTGTTCATGTAAAGATCCTTATTTCACACAGAGATCTTGCCCATTGTTATGTCACCTTGTGTGACAGTCACATAATACAGATTTTCACTGTGTAGTCCTTACTGTACCATATTGATATGTGATTGGTGTTTGTGCTACAGCTGTTTTCCATTAACATGCCCTCATCTGCTGTACATTAGGCTGTTTTGCCTGTCCTCTTTCCCTGTGTTCATTCCTACAATGTATCTGTGTGCTCCTATTCAATACATACACTTTCCTTGAGTGCTTATTTTACCTGGCAGTCTATGTACCCTTACAGATCATTTACACAACATTAGTACAAAGTGCCAGGAATGGGATTTCACAATACTCTGCACTGTATAGACTGCCCCGTACTGTGTTTGGACCGTATACATATCATACCTTTCAACTGTCCAGAAGTTCGCAGTATGTCCAGAGTTTTGCCTTATATTTTTTGCTCTGTTCCTTATAAAATGTGTGGTTTTCTGCCATATCACTGGAATAATATCAGGATTGATGTCTCTAAATAATTACATACATTTGAGTTTCAGACTTCAAATTCTTCAGAAAATGTATCTTGACACAAACCTTGTTATTCTAGCACATTTTTAAAGAGCAAATATGTGAAATCTATCCCTATTTTTGAGTCATTGTCTCCTATGACATTTGGATTTGTCCAGATTTCATGTACTAAGAGATTGAAAGCTATAATAACTATATAGGTTAAGCCCTGGTGATCATTGTGGTATTCCTCGCAAACATGCTGACTGTGCTCTAATGTAAATAGGATTGTTATTCGTGTTGCTTTACAGGGTTTCCTGGCTGGCAACACTATATGAGCATCGCTATACAAACATGCAAACTCCATGAAGGCTCTACGCGAAGTCTATACAGAGTTTACTGAATCCCAAGGTTAGTCTTCCAGCCAGCCTAATGAAATGAAAATTAAGCTGTACGTCTGTACCAGTTATGCTCATGGTTCCAAGAAGATTTTCAGGCATGGGGGGAGTCAACCATGGAGAACTGTGCTGAGTACTTGTCTGGGGGCTCTGCTTCCTAGGAGAAGAAAGGCACTGTGAGATTTAACAAGTTAATGCCTCTTAGCACAAGCACAGCATGAGGAGATGGAGGAAATCCTAAAAATATGTGCAATATCACCCCACGAATCACTAAAATTCATTGTACTTTTTCAAAAAAAAAACTTTTTATTGATTTATAAACATTACATTAGGAGTTGTATGAAGATTAACAACTCATTAAAGCAGATTACAACTCTTATTGAAATTAGGAAGAGAAAGGAAAAAAAAATAAATAAATAACATAACACAATATATACAATATATACAATAGGTAACCTGAAAATAGATGATAAATTAAAAAATTATAAGCATTAATATAATTTAAAATATGAGTATAAAAGCTATACTAAACACCAAGACCAGAAAGAAACTTAGAGGCTATTAATTATTAATAATGCTTAAAACCTTCTCCAGTACTATGTTTTTTAAAGCCATTTTTTTTGGACTCTTAACCATATTTTTTTGAGCATCAATATATAAGTATGCCATTTTTTGGAAAGTATCCCAGTTTAATTTAGAGCGATCAAGCCAATTTTGTGTAATGTAAAGTTTTATTAGAGAGCAAATAAAAATAAGAACATGAGTATCCATTTTGGAGAGATAGACTATCGGTATATGAAGTATAGCAATTAGAAAATATATATATAGAAAATTAGAAAAAAGTAAAATATGAACAGTAATTTAATAATGAATAACTACAAAAAAGAAAAGAGAAAAACTAATACATAGGCAGGGATTCAGAAAATTTTGCCACAACAGGGTAAAAGAATTTGCATGATGAATGGTCATATTCAGGGTTTGTATAATTCAGAAAAAACAGGCTACTAGACTCAACCATGCTAAGCAGCATGGCCAGGTGTGCTTTATGCTAATAGCCATATAATGACATAGCAATAAGCAACATTATTAAAATGAGTGCCTTCATGTATGCTAATGAAGCACAGCAAAATGATGGAATGATTCAGAAATATATAAATGTAGCCCAATGGGGCTGCACCCATAGCATATCTGAACTCAGTCAAATGCTCACATTCAGATTAAGGGAATTGCTAAGTTATGTTATGAGGTGCCACCATATTAAAAATGTGTATCTGAAAGAGGCTATTATTGTGAATGCTTTTCCCAACAAAGGCATTCGGTCATCCAGTCACGCTTAACATTTCATGTACTCCACAACACCAATAATGTGGACCATGTAAACAGAAAAAACATCCAAGAAATTTTGGACATATATCAATCTTGCCTAAAGCTGCATGAGAATCATGGAGTACCTGTCTCAGTGTATACTAAGGTATGCATGAATTTATATATATTAGCTACAGGGACCTTTCAATGACTTACTACAGTCACATTGTGGGTAACTCAGGCATTTGCCTTGAAAATACTCTTATCTGTTTTTTGATGCCATGCTTTGGCATGGAGAGGAGCATGTGTGGTTCCCACACACCACAGGGAAAAGCAAAATGTTGTAACATTTATTTGGTATTGCCCATTTCTTTGAGGTACTGCAGGTTATAGATTGTATCCACATTGAAATAAAGGCCCCACCTGGTAGGTAGGAGGTATGTGAACTGAAAAAAAGTATCATTCCATCAATTGCCATTAGTTTGTAATGTACAGGGTATCATCTACAACCTGTGTTCTAGCTACACAGGGAGTTATCATGATACCCACATATGGCGCACCTGTCACCTATACCAATGTTTTGTGAGGGGTGACTTCCCACAGGAGCATCTTACTGGTGATGCTAGATACGCCCTGGAACCCTGACTCATAATGCCCATAAGACATCCAGAAAATCAAAGAGACCATGTGTACAACCCTGCTCAGTATCATCCAAGAAACATTACTGAGTGTGTAAAAAACTGTAAAACTGTTGCTAAAAACAAAAAAGGCAACTGGCAGTCTGTGAAACACTTTATTCCTTAAGCGCTTTTCGTACGCACTGTGTACAAACTTCATCAGAGGATCAATTAATTACATAAGCACACCCTTTAAGTAACTTTGTGCTAGTCAGCTGATGTTACGCTGATTGCAATTTTAAAATAATTAAAAAGATTTAAAAAAACAGCATCAAAAGAATTAACATGTTACAATGTCAAATAGCATACTAGAAGTATATAAATAAATACATGAAATAAATGCATTCATACTTTTAAGCATGAGTCAAAAAATATATATACCCCAATAAAAAAATGTTTTACCATGTTATTAATAGAAAATAATACATAAACAACAATAATATATAAAGAACTATTTTAAGAAATTCATATGTATATATATATATGTGTAAATAATCCACAGTGCACTACTCCAACCTGCCTTGAAGGCTTAAATTCTATATTATTTAAAATTAAAATTGTGATAAGTATATCTATTAAATTAACCATATTATATTTATTATTCATATAATATAAATATTTTATAAAAATATAAATATATTTTTTCATATATAAATATGGGTGAAGGTATTATTTTGTTTTTTGTTATATTTATTTGTTATTATTAAAGGAAAAAGGAAGGAATGTGGGTAGGGGAGAGGGGGGGACTGGTAGGGGCTAGGGGATGTATGGGAGGGAAAAAATTATCTAGTTAAGCTGCGTAGCTTTAAAATAGGCATAATGGAACAAATATCATTTAGGCCAGGCAGGCAATATGAAAACAATCTAATTTGCCATATTAATTCCAATCGTTCTAATTGTAATTCAATTGGTCCCCCTCTGGTGTTTGGTGTTAATTGGTCCAATGCCCAGAATTTAAAATTATGGCCTCGAAATTCATTAATATGCCTAGCAAGAGCATTTTCAGCATTACATTTTTTAATATTATAAACATGCTCATATATTCTGTCTCGAAGTCTCCTAATGGTTTTACCCACGTAAAAACAGTGGCATAGCTGGCATATCGCCACATATACGACCATCTTTGAATTACAGTTATTTTTAAATTAACTTTTTAGAGTAAACCCATTTATTTTGGCAGTATGTCCCACGTAGATATATTTACAATAAGGACAATTACCACATACCGACATGTTTTTAAGACTTATAGTTTTGTTAGATTTATTATTAATAGTATCCAAAATCTGTTTGAAATTTTGATCATGTCTTACTGTAATTTTGGGCTTATCCCCTAACTTCGTTATCAGTTCTTTATTTTCCTTCAGAATGTTCCAATTTTTATAAAAAATGTTTTTTAATAATGAGAAATCAGAACAATAGGTGAGTGTTAAACTGTATTCAAAGGGTAAATCAGTCAAATTCTGGTTAGTATTAAAGGAGTTCGACTGATCGGGACTAGCTACAGGGGATACACTAGATTCAACTCTCAATAAAATAGGTTTATAGAAACCATTATTCCTTTTGACAATTACCTCATCCATAATATTATCTATGAAATTGCTTGGATATGCTCTGCTTAAAAACATATTTTTTAAAATATTACATTCATCTAGGAAGTCTTCTATATTACTAACCATTCTAGCCGCTCTCACGGCCTGACTTTTGACCACTGATTTCTTTTGATAAGTAGGGTGTGCACTAGTAAAATGCAGGAAAGTGTTAGAGTACGAAACTTTCCTGTATATTCTAGATTCAAATCTGCCCAGTATTGCATTCTTGGTAAGATAAACATCCAAGTAAGCTATTTCATTAACATTAAAATTGAATGTAAATTCAAGAAAATTTGTAGTAGAGTTGAAATAGGCAACCAAATCGGCTGCTTGATGGGCCGACCCTTCCAAAAGGATGAAAATATCGTCCAAATATCTCGTATAAAACTTTATTTTAGACGTAATTTCTGTTTCAACTAGGACATATTCCTTTTCCCAAAAGCTCATGACCAAATTTGCAAAACTCGAGCCACAAGGGGAGCCCATGGCTACCCCTTTCTTTTGGTGGTAAAATTTGCCGTTAAATACTATAATATTATGAGCCAAAACTATTGTTAATAGTTCCTCAATAAGCCAAATCTCAGAGTCTGATACATTCATTTTTTTCAAATTTAGTGATATCCATTCTATACCCAAATCTTGTGGAATTGACGTATAAAGATCTTTTACGTCTATAGTTAATAAATTCAAGTTTTGATTAAAGGGTAGCTCATTAATCTTACCCAAAAATGACCAGGAATCTTTACAGATAGTAGATTCAAGTTGGACATATTTGTTCAAGAATTTATCTACCATTTTGGCACAAGCATAAGTCATGCTATTTTTTACCACTTACTATTGGTCTAAAAGGTGGGTTTGCCAAATTCTTATGAATTTTAGGTATTCCAAAAAGAATGGGTACAACCGGTGATGTTAAAATTAAGTAATTAAGTTGGTCTAGGTCTATTCTCCCTTCTATAAATAAGTCGTTGATATAACCCTTTACCCTTTTACAGGCTTGGTTATATTCATTTAATGAAACTTGTTCATAAGCATTAGTTGACAACATAGCTTCTATCTTATTGATGTAATCACACTGGTCCATAAAGACCAATCCCCCACCTTTGTCCGGTTTCATTATCCGGACTTTAAAATTCTGCAAAGCTTTCAACCATTCCATTTCATCTGGATTCAGGTTACTCTTCCTTTTATATTTATTATTATAATGGAAGTTCCTGAGATCCAATTCACATATTTTTTCAAATAGCAAAAGGTTACTGTGTAAGGGAGGGTTGAATGTACTAGGGACTCTATGTTCATTATTAGTACCAAGTAGAGTGTTACCCAAAGTCATTGCTAGGTTTAATTTGTGGACGTATAATTTAAGATCAATAATACAATTAGTAACATTCAAATTGTTGAGGGGAACAAAAGTAAGGCCTTTAGCTAATAAATCAGCTAATTCAGTAGAAACAGTCATTGTAGAGTAGTTGTAGATGGTAAAATCTCCTTGAGTGTTCTTAATAACATGGAAGTTCATGGAAGGGCTATGTTCCGCTATTTCCATTTGGTCGTTCTCTTCCTATGATTCCATCTGTTCTGGCCCCTTCCCCTCTGAAAAATTGACTGTTTATTATTATTTCGATTGTTATTGGGTTGCACACTAATAAATGGAGCAGATTTCGAACCTCCAGTGTTCTTATTTTGATTTTGTATACGTTCACTCCTTCTGAGACCATCCACATTGTCCTGTAAAATACTTGCATAAGATGTAGAAGGGGTAGGTTGATCGGATTCAATCATTGAACCTCTGGGTATTACATCTGTGTTCTCATTTACAGTGTTAATATTAGTACCAGTATTAACAAGTGGGCACTGAGAAGTAGGTACCCCCCCCCAACCTAGGTAAACCATTTATTTTTGGTTTATTCCACTCTTGAGCCGGTGGTGGGACTGGATAGGCTGTCCCTTCATCATACTGTGTACAGTCTCTTTGTATCTTTTTATTTTTAGTTGCTCTAGCTTTCATTAAGTAAGCATCAATTGTCTCAAAAATTTTTACATATTCAAACTTGTACCTAAGAAAGTCAGGATGTGATTTGATTTGTGTATCCAATAAAGAAATATTATCCTTCAATTCTTCATTAAACAGAGCATAGTGAGTTTTCATTAGTTCAATTAACTCCAAACCCTGTTTATTAAATAATTTAATCAGTTCTAGGTGGAAGTTGGAATTAGGAACTAATCCTGTTGGATACTGCCATATTCTTAACCCTTTAGGTACTATTTGCAATCTGAGACATTCATTGAAATAATCAATTTCAAGTGCATACTTTTTGTATTTAAGCAAAACATGGTCAAATAAATAACATAACACAATATATACAATATATACAATAGGTAACCTGAAAATAGATGATAAATTAAAAAATTATAAGCATTAATATAATTTAAAATATGAGTATAAAAGTTATACTAAACACCAAGACCAGAAAGAAACTTAGAGGCTATTAATTATTAATAATGCTTAAAACCTTCTCCAGTACTATGTTTTTTAAAGCCATTTTTTTTGGACTCTTAACCATATTTTTTTGAGCATCAATATATAAGTACGCCATTTTTTGGAAAGTATCCCAGTTTAATTTAGAGCGATCAAGCCAATTTTGTGTAATGTAAAGTTTTATTAGAGAGCAAATAAAAATAAGAACATGAGTATCCATTTTGGAGAGATGGACTATCGGTATATGAAGTATAGCAATTAGAAAATATATATATAGAAAATTAGAAAAAAGTAAAATATGAACAGTAATTTAATAATGAATAACTACAAAAAAGAAAAGAGAAAAACTAATACATAGGCAGGGATTCAGAAAATTTTGCCACAACAGGGTAAAAGAATTTGCATGATGAATGGTCATATTCAGGGTTTGTATAATTCAGAAAAAACAGGCTACTAGACTCAACCATGCTAAGCAGCATGGCCAGGTGTGCTTTATGCTAATAGCCATATAATGACATAGCAATAAGCAACATTATTAAAATGAGTGCCTTCATGTATGCTAATGAAGCACAGCAAAATGATGGAATGATTCAGAAATATATAAATGTAGCCCAATGGGGCTGCACCCATAGCATATCTGAACTCAGTCAAATGCTCACATTCAGATTAAGGGAATTGCTAAGTTATGTTATGAGGTGCCACCATATTAAAAATGTGTATCTGAAAGAGGCTATTATTGTGAATGCTTTTCCCAACATAGGCATTGGGTCATCCAGTCACACTTAACATTTCATGTACTCCACAACACCAGTAATGTGGACCATGTAAACAGAAAAAACATCCAAGAAATTTTGGACATATATCAATCTTACCTAAAGCTGCATGAGAATCATGGAGTACCTGTCTCAGTGTATACTAAGGTATGCATGAATTTATATATATTAGCTACAGGGACCTTTTAATGACTTACTACAGTCACATTGTGGGTAACTCAGGCATTTGCCTTGAAAATACTCTTATCTGTTTTTTGATGCCATGCTTTGGCATGGAGAGGAGCATGTGTGGTTCCCACACACCACAGGGAAAAGCAAAATGTTGTAACATTTATTTGGTATTGCCCATTTCTTTGAGGTACTGCAGGTCATAGATTGTATCCACATTGAAATAAAGGCCCCACCTGGTAGGTAGGAGGTATGTGAACTGAAAAAAGTATCATTCCATTAATTGCCATTAGTTTGTAATGTACAGGGTATCATCTACAACCTGTGTTCTAGCTACACAGGGAGTTATCATGATACCCACATATGGTGCACCTGTCACCTATACCAATGTTTTGTGAGGGGTGACTTCCCACAGGAGCATCTTACTGGTGATGCTAGATACGCCCTGGAACCCTGACTCATAATGCCCATAAGACATCCAGAAAATCAAAGAGACCATGTGTACAACCCTGCTCAGTATCATCCAAGAAACATTATTGAGTGTGTCTTTGGGCTGCTGAAGGCAATGTTTCACTGTCTTGCTTTATATGGAGGTATCCTGAGGTATGATCCTGGCACATGTGCAAAAATTGTCAGTGTGTGCAGTATTTCATAATATCATACTTAGAAAGCACTTACAACAGGATGTCCACTTATAGTAGAAGCAGATCCCAGCACACTAGGCAATGGATGTTGGGTTTGATGAGGTGTCAGTGCATGATCATGCCAGATGTAGGAGGATACAGTATGCCATGGCATTAGCAAACAGGTGGCAGATTCCACACAGCTTCAGAATATAGTAGACGATAGTAAAGCAGACACATTATAGTAAAAATAATGCATGAAAAAAGAACACCAGACTTTGCATGCCCATGCATAAGCTGGCCACTCTGTGCATCAGACATTGACAATGCAAGTAACAAAATGCAATGGCAAGACACAGTTATCATTATTTGCACAATGGCAAAGAATATCCAGGAGTGGATGTCTGTCACAGGGAAGTCTGTGAGTGCTGAGGAATATGAAAGTAAAACATGCTTTTGTGCATCCTGTCAGTTCTGGGTGAAAGGGGCATTTAACATAACAATCTTTGAGAAAGGACAGTGCCAGTGGAGGTGTGATGTATCAGGGGCTATCAGGGTGGTGTGACACTGGGTTTTTGGGGACACAGGATCAGCAGTAATTGCAATACTGAGCCTCAATCTACTTGATCAGTCAAAGGTGTGCATGGCAGAGATCTCAGCATCCTGTTTGTGCCCCTGCTCATAAGAGATGGCTCTAACAATAGTTGCACTGGATGTATCATGACCCTGGCTAGATGCTGTTGTGCTATGTGACTTTGAGTGATGTCTGCTACATGATGTGCCACTGTGGTGATCACATGACCATGAAAACATCCTCGACTGGATGTAGACACCTCTACAACATTTGTCACAGTGGAAGTGCTACTGCTGTGAGAGCATGACCTTGGTCATCATTGGGCATGGTGGCTACAATCTGTGGATGTAGCAGCTGAGCAGCTCTGCAGATGGTCCTGCTCCCCCTTGCAGGTGCACCAGAGAAGACGTAACACATTTCAGAGTGTGACTGAGTTTGTGTAAACTATTACACATAGTAGTCATGCACTCCTACAGGTCACCACACATACTCTACATCACCCTCAATATCTATGCCATGGGTGTGGTGGACCTAGACTGTTCAGCTGATTTTTACAAATATAAACATGATAAGCAGTACTTTATTTGTGTACCTTGTGCAGAAGGCTGTGGATGTTGAACCACTGATGTACCTGCATACCATACATCACACATCTTTAATACGTTTGGCAATAACTAAGGGGTACAGAGGACTTACAGGTATTCTTATCAGAAATAGGGCTATACACCAAGGTCATCTCCAGTGGATTGTCTCTGGGATTTATCCAGCTCTTCCCGAACATCCAGCACCACATTGTAGGGCTCTGTAGAGGTGCACCACCTCTGAGAGAGGACAGAAATTCCTCCATCTCCATGAGAGGTATTACACTCGATGGCTCCCCCACCCATTGTCCTACCCTCTCCTGCCAGGAATAATGCTCTTTAATCGGTAGCACTTATAATCACTGGCGCTGCAGTGCATAATTTCATTTCTGCAGTTGTGGCACCAACCTCATTAACATCTGCTAAAGTATCATCCCAGCAACAGGCTCCATAGGCCTGGTCAGCCATGTGTAGGCCAAAGAGTCATTGCCCCTGAAGATGGAGGTCCTGGAGTAGGACCTCATTTTTCCCATCAGAAAATGTTGGTTTCCAGGTGGATGTTTCAGCAGAAGTCCCACAGTCAGCAGTGTGCTTCTGCTTCCCCTTCTTTTTAGGCATTGATCTGTAGGTATAGAAAAAAGTTGTATTAACAGCCTTATTCCCATTTAGCCTTGCCAAATCTATAGGCAACCAAACCCCCACCCTTGTCAGTCATAATGCATGCCATTTGTTATATATATATATATATATATATATATATATATATATATATGTGTATGTGTGTAGCTACACTCCTTAATTAAACCCAGAATATAAGTTAATTAGGAAATGTCCCCCAAAAACATTACTCATACAATTGCAAGTAAATAAGGTGACATGACTGTTTATCTGTGGATGAGAAATGCTTTTGCAACTGACCTATGTGTAATGTGTACAACAGACATGAGGGACAGCTGATAGGTGTGTCTCACATCAAGTTTAATAATCCTGTAGCACTTGCAATCTCACCTCTCAGCACATAATCCCAACCCCCTTACTGGCAAACCTATCTCTTATCATACCCTGAAATCCAGTAGCAGTGGACAGAAACAGTACTTCAAAGATAGACATGTAAAAGGTACCTCTTCCCTTATAAAAGCAGAGCCATTGTGTTTGCTTGAACAAATATGTAATTATTTAGCTTTCTCAGCTTTCAAACTTGGCTGCTGTAAATTTCTTCTGTAATGTGATGTTGTCTGCCTGCCATCTCATTTATATCATATAAATTCACGTGGATGAACATGATGATTATGCTAATTTGAAACTGAACTCATAACTGTTTTTGAATCTCTTAACTTGCATGAGGATCATGCCTGCTGGCCATCACATTCAATTCTACTTAATTATGTGTTCATGCCTAGGTCACTACAAGTGGAACTGCTCATGTGCAGTCCAGGCCATGCCTCCAGGGAGGATCTGTAATTCCAGATCTAAACACCTCTAAATGGAGCCACTGTAGTGCATGGTTTCTTAACTGCATTCACAGGCATACATGATTACTGAGTTTCACACCTTAAAGTGCCATTTTGAATCATAATAATACAATACCTATATTTTCTGATCCCACCATCTAAGTCACAAATGTGGTGCCCATGGATGTCTATTGGTGCATGACCGATGGGATATGTGAGACCGGATTTTGGTGCTAATGTTCTGCCATTCTTCAACAAGATTCTTCAACGTGAGACATCTTTTCTGGAGAAGAAGTGGCTAATGCTCCCTTTAGATTGCAAAGGTGGTGTATGGAGGAGTCAGAAATATTTCTCTACCTCTTCCATAAGGCTTACAGCTGGAGGCTCCTACAGTTGTGCTATCAAGGGCCTTGGTATAAGGTTGAAGCTTGTAATAGTTTAGCCAGGCTGTCACCCATGCACTTTCATCATACACGTGGCATTAGTGCTGTTACTATTAAATTGATATGAGGTATCACAGTCCTGATCTCCTAGGCATATATGGGAGAATGAAGCAAAACAGCAGGCATCACCTATATACTGTATGTAGAACATAGCTACACACATAACCTGCCACTACGTGCCATCCACAGATATTACTCAGTGGTGCTTTTCTCTGCACAGTTCCTAAAGACATTTAAGTGAATAGGGAGCTGCACAGTACAAACTAGAGCATCTAAGAGAACACTGGGGCAAGTATATGTGCTTAAGAATGTGCAGCATTTAAAGTTATCAGTACTAGAGATTCATTTTTAAACAGTATACCTTTCATAAATCACTACCATTTCTGTGATAACTGGAATAAATCAGTTATTCGAGAGCTGAATGATTGTTGAATTCTATTAGTTTGTGTTTGTGCATGCATTCTGCTACATATTTGGACAACTGGGCTAGGATGTTAAGGTTGTGCTCCTGCACTGGAAGGATGTCTGTGCCCCCCACCTCCCAGACACACATTTGTGCCATCATGTTTCAGTCGAGATTTCTGTCTCATTAAACTACCTAAAGTATTAGATGTGGCAAATATGTATTAACAGGAAACATGCAAAGAAAACACAAACTCCAAGTGATAAAAGACAAGCTCGGATCAAAAACCTCTGGAGAAATATGTATTCATTCGATATCCAAACAAGCACTTTCATCTCTTAAATTAGAAACTTCATCACATGATGAGCTAATCACATGACAACCTACGGAATCACCCTAAACCTGTCATTGAGACCAGGCCAACCCACTGCATTAAAGAAAAGGACCCACTATATTTCTTGTTTTTCTAAGTGTAATGCCCTGGCTCTACCCTTAATGTTTTGCATAACTTTTTCAATGATGATAAATTTAAAATAATGTTCAGGATAATCAAAAGTGTACCTATATAAGGCATTAGTAGTCCTGTTTTTTCTGATTTCATACTGGTGCTCTTAGATTCTATCCCGTAATCTATGCTCAGTTTTACTAATATAAAAAGTTGGGCATTGTTGGCACAAAGCAGCATAAACCATACCCCGAGTCTCACAGTTGTATTTACCCTTCGCATGTAATGGAACTCCATTTATTTCAAAAAGTTTGTTCATATGAATATATGAGCAATAGGGGCAAAAAACCCATTTGTTCTTAAATGGTTTACATGAGTTTTTTTTTAGAACTGAAGTACATTCTATAAGATCTTTAACATTAAAGCCCCTAAATAAAACAAGGTTTTTCTCCTACTTTTCCTTAATGTTACGATCATCAGCTAAGATGCCCAATTTTTTAGTATGATGTTCCTAATAAGCATGCTATCAAAATTAAAAGATGAAACAAAAGTGGAAGAAAAATTCTGAGCACAAACATGCTCATGTTTAAGCATTGTAGCAGGAGATACGTCTACCATACCTAAATCAGAAATGGGCTCAAAATAAATAACACTCTCAGAGGTAGTAGCATCTAAAATGGGAGAAAAATATATATTTTTTCTTTTGTACCACTTCATTCCCGACATTATCAATAAATTCCTGGGGATATCCTCTTTTGGAAAATGTACAGCTTAAAGATTCAAATTCAATAAGAAAGTCTTTGTAAACTGCAATCATGTGGGCTGCTCTAACAAAGTGACGTTTTAAAACTAATTTCTTTTGACTAAGGGGATGGAAGCTGTTAAAGTGTAAGTATTTATTAGAATAAGTGGGTTTTCTATAGATTTTTGAAGTGTAACAACTGTGGACAAAATCTTTTTCTAATAAAACATCAAGGTAATGGATACTATTAACCCCAGCTTCATAAGAAAATTTCAAGAAAGACGTGATATATTTAAGATAACTAATGAAATCAGGGATAGACTTTCAATTATACTTCCAGACAATAAATATACTATCCAGGTATCTTAAATAAATTCCGCAAGCTTCAAACCACTTATTATTAAATAGAAACTGATCTTCCCACTCTAACATAACAATGTTAGCAAAGAAGCCCCCAAAAGCAGCCCCCATAGCCATACCATTTTGTTGAACAAAGTATTTGTTTTCAAAAAAGGTGTAATTATTTTTCAAAATTATTTCCAACAAATCTTCATACAAGTAAATAGAATCTTGATTAATACCTTTCCTACATAAAAAAATCTGTGAACCATGAGATACATACCCAATGTGGGATCACAGAGTACAAATCCCAATGTATTATCAATGATAACAAACCAAAAAGAACAGTTAAAATCCAGATTGTTGCATCATTTCAAAAAATATCAAGAATGAATACAGTGATGTTCTTCATTTCTTAGAAGATATTTTAACTTGAAATCCAGAAATTTAGCAAGAGGGGCAGTGGTGGAATTTTGGGCATCAACAATAGGGCACATGGGTGAGTCCACTAAATCCTGGTGGATGTCTCAGAGCTAGTGAACTTATTTCCATGGATTCCTGATGTTGCAGGAATTCTTACCTCTGTTGTAAAGCATTTGGCACTGTGCTTGAGCTCAAAACCAGTTTGTTTTATCCTGCTGGTATAAAAGTACAGACGCAGTTCACCATACTTGCATATAAGCAAAACCCTCCAGTTTAAAATCCTCTATAGGAAATGTTCTCTATAGTCTCCTACTGTTCACAGCTCTTGAACAGCTGCCAGTTTGTACAGAGAGTGGTACCACTGCAGGTCATCTAATGCAGCTAATTGGCTTATTGACAGAACACACTCTCTTAAAAGTGGTTAATCCACCTCCACCAGTAGACCTGTCACCAGTGGAGTACCACAGGGGTCTGTGCTGGGCCTCTTACTGTTTAGCATCTATTTGTCAGAAATCCAGGCCAAAGTAGATGGCCTTTGGCTCACCAAGTTTGCTGATGAATGCAAACTAGGAGCAATCACTGAGTCCCCCAAAGATGTCAGCATATTACAAGAAGGGCTAACACAAGCAAATGATTGATGCTAAAGCCATGGTCTAAAACTAAATGCAAAAAAATGCATTATTATTCCCTTTGGCAAAATGGAACTCCCTACAAATTACAATACTGACAGCACCTCCTTGAATTCAAATCCAGTGGTGCAAAACTTGGGAACACAGGTTGATAGCAATCTGAACTTTGACCACCAAGTTTCTACAGTGTTAAAGAAAGCCTTCTATGTAGTGCACCTCATAAGCAAGGGCATTGAATGCAGGTCAAGGGATGTTATAACTCCACTGTATTTGACCCTCATCAGACCACTAATAGAGTATAATGCTCCCATTTGCCTGTACCTCACCATACATCTGCAGCAGCTAGAGAGACCTCAGATGTTTCTCACTAAGAAAATACAGGGATTCCAAACCATGACCTATGTGGACAGGCTGAAAGCCCTGTCACTTTACTCTGTACCTTATAGGCTGCTGAGATGTGACTTGTGCCTGGCCTATAGGGCAATCTCCAACCCTGCCCTAATGGAAATGCTGGACATCCGCAAATCAAATGGCACCAGCGTCACTCACTCTAGGGATCTAAACCTAGCTTGTGATCTTAACAGAACATGTTGAAGAGACAGATATGTTTCCAAGAGACAGTTGTTTCTTTGAAATAGACTTCCTATTCACATAAAACAGAGATGTTAAGTTGTCTATCTCGCCTTCATTCTTGCTGGATGGGTTCGGAGCCGACCTCGGCTCCGACTCAGCCACTCTAAAAGCTCGAGAGTTGGTTCCACCGGCTCGAGGCTCCCCTTATATCCCACAATGCTAGGCATGAGTTACCTCAGATCTCGTTTGCCGCTACAGCTATCGAGACGTGTTGCTTCACCGGCTTCAGGTTAGTGTAGGAACTAGTTTAAAAAGTTGAATTTAAACCCTTTAATTTAGTTTTCCTTACAGTTTCCCCTTACCTTTAAGGTCTTTATCCCTTTAATCTAGTTTTTCTTTAATTTTTTACCTAAGAACTTATAGTTCTTCCCTTAGGCCTTCGGGTCCTCCTATTCCCTTGGAGTGTGTGTGTTTTTGTAGGGAATTTATACATTAAACAACTAAATTCTTAGTTTAATTTCTGTTTTTAGTTTTTTAAGTGTAATCGGTGTGCTTGTGTTTGTGTGTGGTTACACTTGTTCCTTGTCATGTCCAAGGATTCGAAGGTCTCAGGCTTCAAGAATTGTGACTCGTGCTGTCAGAAAATGTCTCTGACAGACGGTCACACTTCTTGTGTGTACTGCCTGGGACCTTTACACCTGCAGGACTCTTGTGCTGTTTGCCATGGCTTCAGCCCCAGAGTCCTGCAGGAAAGAAAAATAAACTTATTTTAAGAGGTTTACTTAAGCCTGAGGGTTCCCTTACTGTTCCTCCGGGAAAACCCTCCAAGGCTTCTAGGTCTTCGGCTCCAGCATCTGAGCCGAGACCTAAGGCTTCGAAACCTCCGTCTACATCGGCTCGGCTGGAGCCGATGAGTCTCAGACTGTAGTTTCTGTGGTTTCCTCGGCTCCGGGAGCCGAGGTATTGAAATTCCTTTGTCGGTTCCGACTAGACCCTCGGAACCGACATCTAGAAAGAGGTCCAGGTCACCGTCCCTTGGCTCCGTTCATTCGGCTCCAGCATCTCCCTTGCTGTCTGAACAGAGCCATAGATCTCACTCCTCTAGGTCATCGAGGCTTGGACCATGACCTTCAGAGGGTAGTGAGTCGACTTCTTAAGTCCGAGGCACTGGCCCAAATGCTTCAGAGCCCGACTCATCAGTCGATGCCTGACCCTGTCCCCATTATGTTCCTCCTCCGACTCCGTTGAGCTCGGAGCCGGGCGTTGGAACCGAGACTGTGGTAGCGTTGGAGCCGATACAGATGTCTTCGGCTCCATCGTGCTCCGATTTCTTCCTTAGAAGAATCTCGGCGCCGGACTTCCTCGTCGGCTCGAGGGGTGAGTGGCATCGGACCCTTGTCCGACCCGCTCTCCTCTCGGAGCTTCGGCGCTAGTGAGTTCGGCTCGACATCGGCCTCGAGCCATCACTGTTGGTGCCGAGGGAGGTTTTAGCTTTGGGCGGGGACCTCTGGCTCTGCCTGACAGGGGTGCGTTGAGGTCATGCGGAGTGTGTTGGAACCTGGTTCAACTCCACAGTCGGCTCCGTCCGCCCCTCCCTCTTGTGCCTCAGGTCAAGTCGACTCACTCCCTCATTCCAGACCGCAGAGAGCCAGCTCCTCAGGAATCCCCTGTTGGGATCTCATCCTCTTCCGAGGCCTCTCCTGATTTGGCAGAAGAGCCCCCTCAGAAGAGAAAGTGTAAGAGGAAACACATAGACTCACCTGAGTCCGTCACCTCTGACACAGATTTAGAGGATTCCGAGGGTTCCCCCCGTTCCCCTTCTGAAGATGTCTCATTTGCAGACATTCTAGAAATCCTCAAGCAGAGGGGAAATTGACCAGCCCTCAACCCTTCGGAGGATGAATCTGTGTACCTTGAGGCATTTGGCTCTCGCCCTTCCACCTCCTGGGTGTCTCCCCCCTTTGACCCCCTCATGCAGGTGGTAGCAAAAAAGGCATGGACGGCTCCTGATTCAGTGGACCCCACTCCCAGGAGACCCACAAAATTTATCACGGCACCAACAGATAAACAATTTCTGACAAAAGGAGTTTCTGTGGATGCTATGGTGGTTGCTGCTGCCACTAAGAAGGAACTAGCTGATCCTTCAGTGCCTGTCCATCCACCTAACAAGGAATCTAGGTCTATGGACAGGTACGGGAAGCGGATGTTCTCGTCAGCGACCTTTGCTATGCGTTCGCTGAATTACCTATGCCATTTTACTCGTCTTCAAAGGGACTTGATCAAAGAAGCGAGTGACATGTTGAAGGATCCTACGGCTGCGGGTTTTCAGGATAAGATGAACACTCAGCTGGCTACCCTGAACTCCATAGCTAACTCCTCCATGCTCCTCCTCTCTTATGCGGCTGATGGAGTGAGCAGGGCCGCAGGGACAGGTGTGGCCTTACGCAGGCATGCCTGGATGCGGCTATGCAACTTTGCGGACCCCTTTAAAACGTCATTCACTAATTCCCCGTTTGATGGATCATCTCTTTTTGGTCCTCAAGTGAAAGAAACCTTGACTAGGTGCGAGACAGATGGCAAGACTCTTTCTGCCGTCGGAGTCCGTTTCTCCACTCCTTCTAGGCCTTACCCCAAAGGCCAGAAAAGTGGAAAAATGTGGTTCCGAAAACAATCTCAAGGGACTTTGCCTGACGCACAGAGTCGGTTCCCTGCCAGAGGCAGAGGGGGGAACAACAATGGTAGACGTCGCCCTAGAGGCAGGGGGGGTCCGCAGAACCAGGGCAATCGAGAAGCCTTCTCTGATAAGCCCTTTCAGCATCCCTGAGGTGTTGCCCGACTGCCCACCTTCGGAGGCAGTCGGGGGAAGATTGTCTCTGTACCCAGAAGCCTGGCTATCCCTGACTCAAGACAAATGGGTACAGTCCATCATTTCCGAAGGCTATTCCATTCCCTTCGTTCGCATTCCAAACCAATCAAAAAAATGCCTTCCAGATGTTCCACCCGCTCAAAGGGATCTTGCAGCTTTGGAAATTTCAAAGCTGCTTGCAAAAAGAGCAATTCAGCCAGTTCCAGCAGACCAGCAAGGATCCGGAATCTACTCCAGGTTCTTTTTAGTTCCAAAGAAAACAGGGGACTGGAGACCAATTTTGGATCTCAGTATCTTGAACAAGTCAGTCAAGAAAACAAGATTTCGGATGGTCACGCTGCAGTCCATCTTTTCCCTATTGGGAAAGGGAAACTGGATGTGCGCTATAGACCTTCAGGATGCGTACTATCACATAAAATGAACAGGCGCTCCAGAAGATTTCTCCGCTTCAGGCTGGGAACCAGTCATTTTCAATTCAGGGCCCTGCCCTTTGGTCTCACCACTGCCCCGGTGTTTACCAAATGCATGGCAGTGGTAGCTTCTCACCTGAGGCGTCAAGGATTCCAGGTGTTTCCATATTTGGACGACTGGCTCCTCACAGCTCCCACCAAGCATCTTCTTCTAATGGCCAGGGACTACACCTTTCGCATTTGTCAAAATTTAGGCATTTCAATAAATTGCGAAAAGTCTGTTTTGTCGCCTTGTCGTACTATTACCTTCATAGGCGCAAATCTAGACACAGTCAACATGTCTGTGAGACTAACAGATCAGAGAATAACAGACATACACAAACTGGTCTCACTCCTCTTCAGCAGCAACAGAATCCAAGCCAGGTTAGTTCTGAAAGTGTTGGAGATTATGGCGGCTGCCATACCTCTGCTTCCATTAGCCAGATTCCACATGAGAATCCTTCAATGGATGCTCTTCACACAATGGTCATACCAGCAACTTCCGATGTCCCACACCATTATGATTACACAAACATGCAGAAATCATCTTCTGTGGTGGATGTCTTCCCCTCAGCTCTTATTGGGAAGACCCTTTGTTCCTCCCCCTCCGGTTGCTACTCTGACAACGGACGCCTCCCTGATCGGGTGGGGGGGCATTATCAGGGCAGAACTGCCCAGGGCACATGGCAACCAGACGAATGCCACTTGCACATAAATGTTCTAGAGATGAGAGCAGTGCTTTTAGCGTTGCAAGCCCTTCAAGACTCTCTTCCCTTGGGAACGATAGCAATCCAGACGGACAATATGTCTGTAGTGTGGTATAGCAACAAACAAGGCGGAACCAGGTCCTACCCCTGTGTCGAGAAGCACTCAGACTGTGGCAATGGGCGATTTCTTCTCAGCGGTTTCTGATAGCAACGCACATCCCCGGGAAGTCCAATCAAATCGCGGACAAGTTGAGCAGAGCTATCCTCATGCCTCACGAGTGGTCTCTGAAAGACTCTGTTGTGAGAGAAATTTTTCTCAAGTGGGGGTCAGCCTTGCTGCGACCTTTTTGCTACTCCCCAAAACAGCAAGTGCAGAGATTATTTCACCCTATTCCCTTCACCAGGCCAACCCAGCAGAGATGCTCTAGTCCAAGTTTGGCCCCGGGGACTTCTGTATGCATTTCCTCCCTTCCCACTAATCTCTCAAGTGATACAGAAAGCTATCGCTCAGAAGGCCTCGTTGATCCTCATTGCTCCTTACTGGCCTCGACAAGTTTGGTTCCCCTTTCTTCATCATTTTCTGTTGGAGCGACCTTGGCATCTGGACCTAGTTCCAGATCTTTTGATCCATCAGTCGGGTCAGTTTCATCGCTCCCTTCCCTCTCTGAACCTCACTGCTTGGTTCCTCCAGTTCCAACCTTAGCCAGGCTTCCTCAAATATCTCACTCTGTCCGAGATATTTTGATAGCTTCCCATAAATCTTCCACTCGAAAGATTTATTTGAGTAAGTGGAAACGTTTTGCCTATTGGGCTCAAGGAAGGGACATAGATCCTTTCACTGCTTCCATCCAAATGGTCCTTGATTTCCTAGCTGAACTCTTCCATGTAGGTTCATCTCCTTCTACTCTTAAAGTTCAACTGGCAGCTATTTCTAACTTTCATGTGGGCATTTCAGAGTCTGCCATAATGTCTCACAAGCTTTGCAAAGCCTTTTTGAAAGGAGTTTTTCTACTCAGACCTCCTATAAGAAATCCTCCTCCTCCTTGGGACCTAAATTTAGTTCTTTGTTCTTTGATTCTTCCCCCTTTCGAACCTGCAGCCTCCTGTTCTTTAAATTTGCTATCATGGAAGACTCTCTTTCTGGTAGCTATTACTTCAGCTAGAAGAGTTTCAGAACTTCATGCGCTCAGCTGTCGACCTCCTTATCTGTTGTTCCATAAGGACAGGGTATCTTTACGAACCAACCCGTCCTTTTTACCTAAGATAGCCTCGGCGTCTAACCTTAATCAAAGCATTGATCTCCCTGTGTTTTTCCAGAATATTCTAATAGGTCTGAACAAAAATTGCATTGGCTAGATGTTCATCGTCAGTTAAGGTACTATTTGGATAGAACCAAACAATTCAGAAAATCTGACCAGCTGTTTGTCTCCTATGCAGAAGGCAGAAAGGGACTTTCAGTTTCAAAGGTATCATTATCTAGATGGCTAACATCTCTGATTTCCCTTGTTTATGAAATTAGACACCAAAAGCTGCCTAACAAACCTAAAGCCCATTCTACCAGAGCTTTGGCTACTTCTATAGCCTTCAAGACAGACTGCCTATTGACACCATTTGTGCAGCGGCTACTTGGGCTACTCCTCACACTTTCATTTCTCATTATAAGTTGGATTTAGCTTCTAGGCATAGAGCTAACTTTGGTTCCACTGTTCTCAAGAGTCTGTTCCGTTAGACCACCCAGGACAAGGTGCTAGGGACGCGGTCCCATCCAGCAAGAATGAAGGCGAGATAGACAACTTAACATATAGAAGTTATGTTCTTACCATAACGTTCCATGTTAGTTGTCTTCTTCTCGCCTTCTTCTTGCGTCCCACCCTCCTTCCCCCTGACCTGGACAGACCTAGAGGAGTTTGATTGTGACCTCTCTTTCTACCACCTCTTTACTTTAGGTATATGCTCTGCTGTGCATATTTCCTAGATCAGGATGTAGGTCACCCTTCTCTTCACCCTTGTTTATAGAGGTGGACTTTGTTTCTAGTTATTCTGCTACTATTATAAGCTGGGCCGAGATCTGAGGTAACTCACGCCTAGCATTGTGGGATATAAGAGGAGCCTCGAGCCGGTGGAACCAACTCTCGAGCTTTTAGAGTGGCCGAGTCGGAGCCGAGGTCGGCTCCGAACCCATCCAGCAAGAAGAAGGCGAGAAGAAGACAACTAACATGGAACGTTATGGTAAGAACATAACTTCTATTTCCTTACTCACCCTATTCAAACACAAACTTTGATAACTGGATGAGAGACTGCAAATTCATCCCTGGGGTGGCACTCATATTCCTCATAGATAAGGGTAGCCAGTGTTGATCACAGACCCACTCTGTTCATAAATTCATTCTGCAAACTACCCAAGAAGAACAGGTTGGGGATACTTGAGATTAACATGGCTAGGTTTGTAAAGGCTCTAGTGTCGCTAGTCTAGTAACCTACTATGAACCTATGAATCTATGATCGCAGATGTGTGGAACTGTAATACCTTCCTCTGCGAGAGTGCAAATTTTTGCACATGCCCCATGAATGCTATTGAGTGAGTGTAGCTTAGTACAGCCAAGTAAGCATCCTTGGTCCATTTGCTGTGTGCCATGCTTCTCCCTTCCCACTGCAGTGGGTTGGGATTATTTCCCTTCCCACCAGGATGGGTATCAGTTTCTCACTTCCACCAGTCTCTGTCTAGCTCCTCCATTCTATGATCTGCTTTGTGATCTTGGGCTGTCTGGATCATTATCATTTACCTTTCAGTATCATGGATATAGCTGCAAAAAGTCTACAGCTGTAATCTTTTTTTTGTTTTAGTTTGCTAGTTTATTGGTGTAGTAGATGGATTCCGAGGTATTCATTTCAGCCACAGCCTAGGAGGACTGCCTGGTTAACTTACTTGCTCAGAGTCACACTGAAGTTAAAGGAGACCTAGGGATTCAAAGTTTGGACTGTGTGATGAAGGTCATTAACAATTCCAGTTTATAGTCATAATTATTTAATGTCTGTTATCCAAACTGACTTGTCACAACATTTTTATATTTACAAGGGTCAAATTCTTGGGCAAAATCAGGAAGAGTTGAGAGGTAAGACTGTTACAACATCTAGCAAGACAATGCTATTTTATTACACTAAATTTCTAGTAGCCTTCAAGGTGGTCTTGCTATAATTCCTCCCTAATATGTATACACACACACACACACACACACACACACACACACACACACATGTAATTACTGTCAAACCTCTGAAAATGAGTTTGCAAACATGAGCTCGCCTTATAAATCAGAACTGACAAAAATGAATACCAGCTCTCATCACATTCAAGTGCTCCTTGTAGAGCTGCATTTACAATGCTATTTAATAATTCCTGTCGTATGGATGCCATAATAGCCCATGCTGCAGATAGGGTCTATATTAAATCATCGAACACTTAGAAGAGCGAACGATGATTTATCGACCCCATGTAAATGAAAGCTTACAAACTCAAATGCTTAGAACAGCGATTTTTTTTCCCAAGGGAAAAAAATCGTTGATCCAAGAAAAAAAAAAAACATAACATAAAGTGGGGGGCTGCACCCCCCCCACCACATCCCCCCTACTTAAATATACCAACTCTGAGATCGCACTACAGTGATGAAAATGGCAAAGTAATGGATGCGGCCAAGCAATTTCTTTCCCAGGAAAGAATTTGCTTATATGCTGCTTTGTCATTTTGCCTTTTCATCTTTTCAAGTTCGACCGAGATGCATTTGAAAGAATGCGTCTTCGGTCATCTAATAGGAACCCTGCAGATACACAGGCATTCAGAATCAACCAGGGAGGAAATTTGTTATCTTTAGAACAAAATATATATATTAATTAACAAATTGGTGACTAAACAGGACATAAAAAAAAAAACTTTACTTCAAGGCTAAGAAAAGGTGCGATAGCTTTCTGCAGGAAGAATTGCTTTTATGATGTTATATTTCAAAATGTTCTCTCTGCCACTATTTTTCAACTGAAAGGATTAAATACAAAGTATCCTTTATTACTATAACGTTGATTAATAGTAACCAGTCTCTGCATTAAAGAATACACAATAACATATGCTGTGTTAGAGGCATAACAAATAATAGCCTTTTCTGTAGATGGCTGTGGGTTCAGTTCCCACACCACGTAGATGCATTGTTAACACTGCAGTACAGTTTGCTGCATTCCTGAGTGTGTTGTCCTTCAGATGAGATGTTAAACCAAGGCCCCATCTGCCTTAGGTGGTGGATGTAAAAGATCACATAGCACAAAAAAGATCCTGGGCCAGATTCAGGAAGCCTCCGTGTAAGAGTTATAACTCTTACACGGAGGCTGCAGTTAAACTGTGTGATGTCAGCATGTCATGCATATGCATGAGGTGCATGAGGCATGCTGAATCACACCAGTAACTCTTACACGGTCCGTGTAAGAGAGTAGAAGCGTGTCTGTAGGCTAAGCTCTGCAAGTGGACACGCCCCGGAAAACTATAATGGCTGAAAGTAAACAGCCACGAGAAAGGCCATGAAAATGTGAATAAACACACTATACAACACATGCCCCGACTGGCCATCAGTGTATAAAGTGAAGAGATGTCATAAAAGTAAATGAAAACCTTTTTTTTTTTTTGTTAAACCCCGTAAATGTTTGCTACTGTGTGCGCGGGTGTGCTACTAGCGCAATCACAGTTAGCAGTCAGGGGAAAAGGATATAAGAACTAAATATGCAAAGTAAGCCAAGAAATAATAGCTTAGTGGTAGAGTACCCGCCCTATGTGTAGGCAAGCAGGGTTCGAGCCCCTACAACAACCTTTTTTTTATTTTTGTAAATAAGCACTAAAAAGCCCCCAGACAGTATTGTACAAATGTAAATGTATTCCCTTTTGTAAAATGGAATGAAACAGAGCATATATTTTGAAGTAACATAAGAAAAAAAAAAATTTTGT